>NC_040045.1:17595448-17629870 GCF_003713205.1 Coffea eugenioides | reverse complement strand
GAACGGGCCGCCCCTTCTAGTTGGAAGATGGCGAAGGTCACCTGCCTTTCCTCGGTGTAGTGCAAAGCAGCAAAAATATCCACAATTTTCTCGAGCCACCTTTCGGCGACATCCGGATCGGCCCCCCCAATGAATTTCGGTGGGGCAAATTTCTGGAATCTCTCGAGGGCCCGGTCCTCGCTTTCCACGTGATTACCAGGGTTCCCAGGGTTGGGGTTAGGGTTGTGACCCTGTTGGTGCACCACTTGAGCTAGCAACTCAGTCATTTGCTGCATGGCAGCAGCTATTTGGACATTAGGATCAACCCTAGGTTCAGGGTTTGGTCCAGACGAGATTTCACCAGTGCCCTTTTCAGACGTGGGTTGCCCAATTCCACGCCCAGGGCCTCGTCCACTACGAGTGCCCTCCATTGATCTAAGTCAATCTAAGGTCAAAGTGCAAGGATAATATTAAAGATAATTATAGGCATAAGCAAATAACAAGAGGTACACATAGATCAAAAGCATATATACACACAACTGTACCGAACCAGTCACACAGTAGCAGTCAATTAGATACAAATATGAGAGATCCATGAAAGTAGTGGGGTCATCCAAAAGTACTATAAACGAACTAGATTAAAAGCGCAAAAGCAACTAACGAAAATTATTTCCCTTCTAGGCCTCCATCCCTAATCTACGAGAATGCCACAATTTATCTCTTAATCCAGGTTAATCATACTTACTAATACCCGAACAAACCACATGAAATTCCATAGAATCAAATTTCTAGTTCGCCCAAATCCTTTCTAATCTAGACTCTCATTGATTTAGTAGCCGGGCACAAAAATCCCAAATAAGAAAATTCACAACTCGAGCCGGCCGGTCCCAAGCGTAAATCATCCATATTAAGGATTCCTACCCGACATACATACCTAACTTCCTGATTTCCCATGATAAAGATCTTTACACTTACGGCATGCACGGTTCATAGCTTATGCTCAAAAGAGCACTTATACCTTTCGACGCATTCACGAAAGCAGGGCCATGACACCACTTGGCCCAAACTCACTCCGTGCAGAGACCACTCGAAGTGGCTCTGATACCACCTGTGATAGCCCCACCTTCCCCTAAGGCGAACCAAAGAGGTTAGCGGACTGCCTGCCCAACTCTCGCCAGGACTAACGGTGCAGTTAAACATGATCTAAAACGTTCCGGGAAAATAAAAGTGCGCTCAAACATGTCAAAATCGTAAAATAGCCAAACGAAAATCAAAACCGTCGATGAATAGTGGGTGCCATGTCATATAACTCGGAAAAATATTTCCAAACCAAAGAGGACACATAAACAGGGTTAAACAGTGTTATACACATACGTTTGTAATTTACAAAACAAAAGGAAGATAATTGGATCAAAATACATTTAGGATTTTTCCAACTATCGAGGAGCTTTACAAAATATATTAAAACCAGCTCAACTCGTGCTTCAAAACATCATAATCCCCAAAAGTGGTTCCATGTAAGGAAAACAAAGGCAACAGAAAGGGGTGAGTTTACGTTCAATGAGGTACCAATCATATAAGGGTAAAATCATGGCCTTTCACGTTAACCAGTCAGATACATATACCAAATCTAAAGGAAAACAGTTAGACTCTGTGATTCAAAGGGAAAGGATACAGGTGGCTCTCAGGAGCCAGATTTCCATTTGCAGTACTTGATCCGAACCCGTTGACTCTCCGTCAACGTACATAGAACCAACATATCCTTAGACCCCAATTTACAACAATTTCCGTCCACCAAACATACCTTTACCGGGCCCACACTCCATTCGAGAACAGTAATGGTAATACTCGAGTATACCGGAATCAAGAGTCTCAATACCCAAAGATTTCCAAACAGACTACCGTGGTTCGTTATCTAATCGACCAGACCATTGCCGGCCGACTTGAGTAACTAGCCACAGGTGTTGAGCTCAGATGTCACAGAAAGGTCGTTGGATACTAGCCTCCAAACGACGTCCGAATAGGCTCAGATACAGTTAACAGATTATACACAGTAAATAAGCATATGGACAGACAAGAGAACGAGTGTGGTAAAGTACACCCTCGTCTCAAACAGAATAAACAGATAGTGCAGTCATTTAACTCGTAGATTGCAAGGGGCAGAAACCAAGTTAAGCAGCAAATAAGGGGAGTGGTACACTCACCGGTTCAAGTACAGATACTTCAAAAGTTTTCACTTCAAACTGGCTTTAATCGCCAAGAAATCCTGAAATCATCAAAGTAAAACAATTGAAGGTTTCACATCCAAAATCGAGTAAACGGAATGCACAAGTGAGGCTCGACTACATGTCGTACGCCTTTCCAGGTTAAGTACTAGTACAAAAGAATAAAATATGACTTTTTGAAAAAAAAAAAAACAATTGGTTCTAGGGTTACAAACAACCCCCAAAATCCTTCATTTGTACTAAGATCAACTCAATTGAAGGAATCGCGTAGCCCTAAAATTTTGGGCAACATGCCCTCTGTACTTACCTATTTTTCCAGCCACTTATGGCTTCATTATTTTCCAAAATCAATCCCAAAGACATACGCAATATAAATTCTTCACAACAGCCGTTCAATAGGCTCAAAGTCATTCAAGTATAAGATTTAGCTAGAAAAATGTTCGGAAATGAGCTTTAAGCTAAGGAATCAAAAAGGCAGATTTGCTGTTGCTTAGCAGAATTAACACAACTAAAGCTACCCTTGTCGGATTGAGGTGCAATTTACACCGTTTCGAAGCTAAGAGAAAGGGCTACAATGTTGAAGAAGGCTACTCAGTCCAGTTCTGTAACGATCCCACATCGGCTAGGGAGGAAGTCCTGGGGCTGCTTTAATAGCCTGTAGTGGTCTCTCCCACCTGACCGAGGCCTTTTGGAGGGGTGCTGGGCTTCTTGACCTGCGGGCTTGGGCTCTTCACTTGTTGTGGGCTATAACCCCACCTCCAGGAACAAAACCCACAGCCCAATGGGGTGGTTAACTTTGGGACAATATTGGTCAGAGGCGTTAGAGTTGGTATCAGAGCGCCTAGGTTAGAGGACTTGGGTAAGTGGGACATACGCGATAGGCACTAGGCATATTTGATTCTTTTAAGCTGAATGATATACTTTAAGCTGAAATGTTGGTGAGCTGACGAATTAATGTTTTGTAGGTATGTATCCGGGCAGTTCGAGTGGTGCGGGACCCAGTGGCGTGGGACCGAGACCTCCGAGTGCGAGGGGCCCAGAGGATCGAGCGCTGCGTAAGCGGGCGATCCGTTATCGGCAGAGACCTGGAGAGCCTTACACTTTGTACTCCCCTTTTGGGCAGGTGTCACACCGACCTTGTAGGTGTTGGTATACGTACAGTTATCCTGACGAGGTCGTCCTGGCAGTGGACGATGAGCGACGCAGCCTGATTAGTCAGTTAGAGGAGGCCAGAGAGGTTGGCCATGGTCAGGCGATGCGCCTTAGGGACTTGGAGCGGGGTCTCCGAGATGAGATGCATAGGGCGGACGCTATACGCCGTCAGCTTCAGGACACACAGCAGCACCTCTTCGCTATGAAGAGGCAGCTGAAGGAGAGGGTTCGGAGTATTTCGATGGATTGCGAGGTCATCCTAGATATGGCCGCAGAGGCACCGCCACGAGCCACCGGTCCAGAGGGGATGGACGAGGTGGACACGTTAGGTTCCGTTGGGAACCTGGGCCCTAGGGGAGGCGTTTAGGGTCGCTTTTGTATTTTTGCTTAGCTGGCAGATTACTTTTGTTAGAACTGTCTTGGCTAGTTTCTTTTGTTATCTGGTTGACTGACTAGATTTTGGAGCCAAAGTGCTCGTGTGTATACTGGGTTTTGTACCGACTGGAGGTCGGTAATCTGTAAATATTTTGGTGTGACTTTGTAAATATATGTATATATGTGAATAGCATTTTGAACTTATCTTTTGTGTGTCTTTTGTGCATACGCTTTACGTTCGTACTTTTGCTTATAGTCTGGATAATAAGTATATGTAATGTTCCGATCTATAGACTTTTGAACTTAAATGGCCTCCGGTACTCGAGGTGGAGGTAGAGGGCGAGCACGAAGCCCTGAAAGGGAACAAGGACAAGAGCCAGATCAAGTAGCGCTGGATGGCTGACTTGTTAGAATGCATGATTGACCAACAGGGTCAGGGCCATGGGAATGCTGCTGGAAATCCTGGAAATAATCCAAGCAATCACGAAGGAGAGGACCGTGCTTTAGAACGGTTCCAAAAATTTGCACCTCCCAAATTTATAGGTGGACCTAATCCTGACCTAGCCGAGGGCTGGATGGATCGTATGTTAGACATATTTGCCGCGCTTAGGTATTCGGAGGAGCGGCAGATATCCTTTGCGGTCTTCGAAGGGGCAGATATCCTTCGAAGGGGCCGCGCGAGCCTGGTGGAACATGATCAAAGCCAAGTGGGAGCGAGAACAGACCCCCTGGACATGGGTCAATTTTACTCGAGAATTTAATGAGAAATACTTGCCGCCCATTGTGCAAGAGAAACGAGAAGATAATTTTATCCGCCTGCGTCAAGGGGCATCTAGTGTGGCGGAGTATGAAACTCAGTTCACTAAACTCTCTCGCTTTGCCCCAGAGCTGGTGCTGATGGAGCAAAAGCGAATTCGCCGCTTTACCCAAGGCTTAAATGTGGAAATTCAGGAAGCACTGGCGGCCGCACAGCTGGACACGTTTAGTCAGGCGCTAGAAAAAGCACAGCGGATTGAGACTGCCAGGGGACAGGTTCAAGCCTTTCATGACCGGAAAAGGAGGCAACCCAGCTCGAACGATTCCCCGGTTGGACAGGGCTCGCGAAACGAGCCACCCGCTAAGGCGAGTAAAGGCGCAGAAGGTCCACGATCTACAAGAACCCTGAATAACTTTGGGCGAGGTCCGGTAGGACAAGAGCCCCAGAGGAGTGCCCAGCGTGGAGGGTCAAGCACGGCCACTAAGCCAACCTGTGGTTTCTGTGGGGGCAATCACACTGATGAAAATTGCTGGAAAAATAGTTCGGTACGGAAATGCTTCAAATGTGGCAGCACCGAACATTTGATTGCCCGGTGCCCTAAGATGTAGAAGGAAGGACGCAAACCACCAACAGAAGGGACCACAACGAAGCCGTCAAATGCAGGGGAAAATCGACCCAAAGGGCCAGCAAGGGTCTATGCAATGGGTCAACCTGAGGTGACTAATCCTTCGGTGGACTTTGAAGGTACGCATTGAACAAAAGAATCAATTTCGAGGACGAAATTGTTCTAAGTGGGGGAGGTTTTCAACGCTGGGTTCCCTAAGGGGGGTGGATTGTAACGATCCCACATCGGCTAGGGAGGAAGTCCTGGGGCTGCTTTAATAGCTTGTAGTGGTCTCTCCCACCTGACCGAGGCCTTTTGGAGGGGTGCTGGGCTTCTTGACCTGCGGGCTTGGGCTCTTCACTTGTTGTGGGCTATAACCCCACCTCCAGGAACAAAACCCACGGCCCAATGGGGTGGTTAACTGTGGGACAATATTGGTCAGGGGCGTTAGAAAATCCTAAAGTGTACTTCGTATCTCAAAAGTTCCACACCCTATCTCAAGCTTTTGCATACAGGTATAGGAGCCAACTCTTTTTCTCAAATCCCATACATAATTCCAAAACTCTTGATCTCAACACGGTAATAATTAAGCCAAGTCCATACTTTGACATTAGTGGATAGGTATCAAGGAAGTGTAGGCAAGGGTAGTTCATTGAGGACCAAGCTACAGGTATCAGATATTACAAGAGAGATAGAAATACCTATATAGTTGCAGTTACTACAGCCTCCCAATCCAATAAACATTTATCAAGTCCTCACGTCATAAGAGAAGGAAATAGGTCTTCAGTGCAAATTTCTCGACGTACATAACAATCTGGTCACCGTCTATAGAAACCCTAGTCAGACTATTACTAGATTAGTCCATGACAACCTTTCGGGATCCGTTCCCTCGATCAGTCCAATTACTAGGTCAAATGTTAGAATCTTCCGCGCCTTGGCCTTTGCCATCAAAACCTACCTCAAGAACAAGCTAGATACAGACCCTTATTCTAGCGCTCTCCACTATTTGGTACCCAAGTACAAGAATCCACAATAAGACAATTCACAACTCGAGCCGGCCGGTCCCAAGAATAAATCACCCATATTAGAGATTCCTACCCGACGTACATATCTATTTCTCCCAAGTATCCTGATAAAGGGTTTTATGCTTATAATAGTGATTATTCATAGCTTATGCCCCAGAAGAGCACCTAGTCCTGACCACTTACCCACATAATCGAACAAGAACACCACTTGACCCCAAGCTCACTCCACGCAGGGACCATGCGAAGCAGTAAAAATATCTTCCATTCTTTCAAACCAGTTCTCGGCAGCTTTGAGATCTAGTCCTCTAAGAAATTTAGGGGGAGCGAACTTTAGAACCGTTTCAGGCCCTATCTTCACTTACTTCAAGGTTTACGAGTTACCCGGTACTTGATCTCGATAGTCAACCAAATGGGCCAGTAAACAGTAGATCAGTTATACGATTGATAGCTATAGCTACCTGGTCTCCTTCTCCACATTCGGGTCCTTGGTTCTAACTGACTACAAACCTTTATTCCTCCTCTTAGTCCTGGACCTACCTAGATCCACACCCATGGCCCCAACCACATTGTCGTCTAGTCCCCATTATTACTCACTAGTCTAAGGCCAAAGTATTATAACTAACAGGGTAAACAAATAGAGGTATACAATATATGTTTATTCATATTTAAAGGTCATATAAGGAATGGAATCGGAGTCACGATAAACGAGTGAAATTGAAAAGCAGTTAAAGACCAATGCCGAAATAAAGTCAAAGTCAAAAGTCAAAAGTCAAAGATCCAAGTCAACAGTCAAAACACTGTACATAAAGGCTCTTAATAGTCATTTATAAAATAACAGAATCAAAAGTAGCAAGTACGAGCCTCAAGAGTACAGATATAGTCGTACAGTCATATCAAACAAAACCTAGCACAAGTGGTTAAAAAAAAGCCGTACAACCACCGAGTCACAACCTCCCCTATCTTTTCTAAGTACAATAGTCAAAATCATCCAAAGTAATAGCCTAGAAGTAGAGGTTTAATCCGTCGTAGGGCTGGTTGACCCTTCCCCAGACTAGGCGGGTTCAGCTACTGTGTCATCTCCAACGTGAGAAACTTCGTCACTCACTTCTCCCAGCAGATCATCACAAATATTCAGAATGGACTCTGCTCTATGCCTCACTTTCCTGGCCCTTTTAACCATGCGCTCTTGAGCTTCGCCAAGCTGCGTGCTCATGTCATCAACCCTTTTTCAGCCCTTGACCACATCATACTCAAGTTCCTTAATCCGCTCAGCTTGCATTTTAATAGTTTCCTTCAGGTAATTCACTTCAACTCCAAGCCTAGTATTGTCCCTCGCTAGGACCTTCCGCTCTTTCACAATGGCCAGAACTACTTCATTAGAATAAGTGTAAATATGCTGACACTCACACCGCCTATTGCAGTCAGATGGGCTTCAATATGTTCTAGCTCCTTTGGGCCTGGTCTGGTATCTAATCATCGGTAAGTCCTCATAAGGCGTCTCGCCAACCGGTCTATCGCTAGGGCTACAAGATCCGTCCATCGTACAAAAAGTGTAGATAAAACGTAAGTATTCTTAAGGGAAAATAATCACATATAATCCTCGAGTCGAAAATACCTAACTCGTCCAGGCCTATTCAACCCTAGGCTCTAATTCTTATCCTTTTTAGTGGTCACTTAACTTTTTAAACCAATCCAACAGTCTAGCATCCCAAACGTTTAAGTCTAGGATATACTGCAAGGATCTGAAACCTAAGCTCTGATACCAACTGTGACAGCCTCACCTCTCCCTAGGGCGAACCCTAGGGTATCAGCGGACTGCCTGCCCAGCTCTCGCCGGGGTTCAGTCGATCAAAATACTAATAACTCAAATGAAGCGGATGAGATATCTTCCATTCACAGGAGTGTAACCCCACTTAAACATAAACACTACACCAATAATCTAAAAGCTTAGCATACACATAATTAGATGTCAACTTATCACTCCACACATAACTTACATAACATAAGTCGAACTTATAGATTCAAGCTTACGGAAGTCAAAAGTAATATCTCTTTAACCAAAAGGTTACAATCTCAAAATACAAGTTCAAAACAAAATAAAGCTAAGAAAGCTCTTGATCAATCCATCCCCGATCTGTTAAGGCAAACAAAAGGAATGGGGTGAGCTAAAGTCCAGTGAGGTTCCAAGTAAAACGAGTAAACACATAGTCATATAAGTTCACAAAATAATTAAATAAACACCGTACAGTAGAATAACAGTTTGATCACAGTTCAATTCAAGGATACGGGTGGCTTTCAAAAGCCAAAAATCCATTTGAGTTTGATCATAATTGACTCCTGTTGACACTCCGTCAACACTTGTATGCACAGTATATAGGGTTCGTAGAACACCACTTTCATCAATCTCCGTCCACCAATCAACCCCCTACCGGGCCCGCACGCCATAAATAGTAGTTTGGTAATACTCGAGTATACCAGGAATCCAAGATTCCAAAGAAACAGGATCAAGTCGAGGATATGATACCCCAACTTTTAGGATACTATTGTTGTTTAGCCTCAAAGAAAATATTACGGTTTTTTTATTTTATTATTTTATTTTACAGACTAGAAACCCTAAAATTCTAGAAATAAAGTCTAATCAAAACCTTAGTTTCATTTGTGACTGACCGTTTTCTCAAATTTCTCATATTTCAACCGAAACCCTAAATTCAATTTATGGAATTGTAAAATCCCTCATGTTTTCTTAAAAATGCACTTTTTATTGGAAATTATGATTTTATAATAGGCCTACCACCCAATCATTCCACAATAAGTGAAAATGAACATGAAAGTAAAGGTTTTCACTTTTCTTTTCAAGTTGGAGCAAGTTAGGGTTTTCACGTGTGTCCGTAGTGTAATTATCCGGTACGGAGTGAGGATCAAATTTGGTGCTTAAGAGTGACTTTTAGGTGAGAAATAATATGTGATTAGAAGCAATGATATAAAGTTAGTGAATAGGAAGAAAAAAAAATCCTAGTACGTGTGATTTAAGGAAAACCGGTGCGAACCGACGTGTACCGTGCACTACCGATTGAACACACCACTTGATCACCACTTTCTTAGCATACAAACTCATTAATATTTGAGCAAAATATCCTCTCATTTTCCAGCTAGTTTTGACCGAATTTTAGGGCTAAAAATGCAAGAAAGAAAAAGAATATTTTGGTTGGTATTAGTGGTGTCAAGTGTCACTCAACCATGGCTACTTAAACAAGCCAAAAGTCCAACCTTCTTATCCTTCATTTTGCTCCATTTCCCTCCATTTTTCTGCTGCTTTGCCTAGACAAGAGAGGAGAGAAAGAGAGCAAGAAACAAACTTCCTTCTTCTTGAATTGAGCCATCCAAGTGAGGAATTAAAATTCTAAACCGATTAAAGTGTGAGTTGTGAGCTTGGGAAGCTAAGGGAACCAAAAATGCCAAGAGGAGGTGAAGTATTACTCTTGCAAGCTTCATTTGTTGAGGTATAAGGCTAAACCATGGCTTTGGTTCTTTTATTTTGGTTTAAGTTGTTGTATAATTCATGTTGTGGTTGGATTAGTAGTGATACAAGTTGTTATGATGATTTAAAGGCGATATATGTGAGATAGGGTTTGAGGTATTTGCTGCCTATACTTGCTATATGGATGATATATGTTGTATATAAGCTTATATAAGTGGTCGTAGTGATGATTGGAGCAAGAAATCAAGAAAGGTTGCATTGGAAACGAAAAATTCCAGATTTCTGGAAAATTTTAGCCCATTCTGTCTGGTTTTATTACATCATGTTAGAGGCCAAATTAGGCTTGGTATAAAACATGAAAGTTGTAGAGAATGGTATTTTATAGGTGTCTACAAAATTTCAGCTCAATCGGAGCAACGTAGCCTGTGAAAAGACCAAAAATACCTTTGCTGCCCTAGGATATTTCCAGTGATCCGTTTTAGACAGTTCATCCAGTTGACTGCATCTGTTCACTAAGATCCGTGCTGATTTAGCCCATTGTGAAAACATGAAAGTTTTTAGTATTCTGTCTTAGCTTTTAAACGCCTCAAAGAACGCCTTAAACGGACTTTGGTAGCCTGAGATATGGCCATTTAAATGTAGTATGGTTAATTAGCCGATTTGTTGGAACCTGGTTCGGTGAACTGGGAATTTGACTGGGTTACACTGGAAATTTGACCAAAGTGATCTTCATGAAAGTTGTAGGACTTTGTCTTAGAAATGTTATAAGTTGCACCTCAATCCGATAAGCGTAGCTTAGGTTGAGTCCGTTACGCAAAACTCTATGAAATCTGTCTTTTACTAAAGCTTATTTCCGCATTTGTTATTAGTTGATTTATGTCCTTGTATGGTCTTGAGCCTATTGGATGGCTATTGAAGTTAGATTGTTGTGTGTGTACCTTTGGATTTGAATGAGAAAAATAATGAAGCCAAAATGGCTGGAAAATTAGGTAAACACAAAGGGCATGCTGCCCAAATTTACGCTCGAGGACTAGAGAAATATACTTGCGATTTGAGTAAAGTTGGTAAATGAATATCACTTGAACCATTTGGGACATTGGCTACTTTGTTTATCGAGGGTTATACGTTAGAACCTAGCCGGACTTGTACCCTTGGAAAATAAAATAATGACTGCTCGAAGTATGTTTTCCTTGTACTTTTGACTCAAATGACATTTTCAAGTATAATGTTATAAAGTTATATAGTTTGAAAAGCGAGCGAGTATTTCACGAATATTCTCCAAGTGAATTTCTATGTCTTGATTCTTATTGAACGAAATGTCTAAGTTTCGAACCCTAGTTGATTTTTAAAGTACTTAAACAAAGTTTTATCGCAGATTTGGACTCCGAACCCGGAGTATAACCCAGACGTGGTTACTAGAGGCACTACTTTTGGTGAGTGCTTTCAAATACCGAATTGAACTTGATACTTGTAATTGATACGTGACCAACGTGATTACATGTTATATACGTGAATTTGTTAGGGCGAGAGTGTACTTTATCCGCACTTGTTCTCAACGTGATATATACTTGTTTATTGTTGCAATTAACTTGATATACTTGTACTTGATTTTGTAAGTGTGGAGCGGCAAAGTAATGTACCACACTCAATCCGAGTCAAAAGGTCACTTTTCCTCCACCAATCAAATTTAAGCTTAGGAAGACCTTAGAAGCTTCAAGGTTACTAATATCTTACTTTGCTAAGTCTCACACTATGGCCCCAATAACTTTTAATCTTTGCAATTAACTCCATAGTTCACCAACTAGTTGTAAAAAAAAAAATATTGCGTGTATCACACTAACGGGTCCCACGTTCAAAATACACTACTAATGTCACATGAACTATCTTATAGCGAAAATGTCTTGGAACTTAAGTCCCTCATAATAATAGCTAGAAAATTAATATAATAAAGGAAAGTATAGAAAATGTCTGCGCGGAAGTAAAATAAGAGCTAGAGAATAAGAAAAATATCGAGTTCTCACCGTTTTTCCTTAACTCGCACGTACTAGGGTTTTCACTTACAATTCACTAACTTATTATTATTACCTCTAATCACATATTTCATAACACCTAAAACTCACTCTTAATTACCAAATTTGATCCACACTCTGCACCGGATAGTCACACTACGGATAGACGTAAAAACCTTAATTCGCGCTAACTTGAAATCGAAAAGAGAAAACCCTTACTTCTATATTCATTTGCACTTGTTGTGGGGTGATTGGGTAGTAGGACTATTATAAAGTAATAAATTTCAAATAAAAGGGAATTTTAAGAAAAAATATAAGGAAATTTTTTCCAGTCGTCACATAACCACTCATTTGGTCTCTTAATGAGCCTACATTTGAGTGGGAAATGAACCTAGAATGTTAACGATTTCACTCGATGCCCTAGGATTGGGAAACGGAGGTGATCGTAACCGAGATACTTGACGTTTGATCACTGCATTGCTTGACAGGTGAGTGTTCCATTACCTGCTACCTGCGTATGTGAAATATTTGAATACTTGATTTACGACTGTTTGAGCCAAACCTTGTTTTGATAAAATGGAGACGAGCGTGTACTTTATCGCACTCGACCTCCCTCATTTTCCACTGAGGTTCTGTATACTACTATTATGAGATGTGATTTCCCTATATGTGACTGTACTTGAGTTGTTTGGGTGATACCCCATCAACTACTGCTACTGTTTGGGTACCCAACCTCATAGGTGAGTCGGTTGTATCGAGCCAACAAAGGCTTGGTCGAGAAGGCCAATAAACCTTGGGGACTATTTACTGAACACTAGAAACCTGTATACTCGAGTATTACCTAACTATTGTTTATGGAGTGCGGGCCCGATAGGGGTTGACTGGCGGACAGAAATTGGAGGAAGTAGTGTTCTACAGACTTTATATTCTTTAAATGCAAACGTTGACAGAGAGTCAACGGACCCCGGTATGATCAAGCTCAAGGGGATTTGGCTTTTGGAAGCCACCCGTATCCTTGAATTGAACTGTGATTAAATTGTTATTGTATTATACGGTGTTTACTTGGATTATATTATGCCTTTATTTGGCTATGTGCTTACTTGTTTTACTTGGAATCTCAATGAGTTTTAACTCACCCCACTCCCTTTGTTTTCCTTAACAGATCGGGGATGGACTTGTAGTCAAGAGCTTTCTTAGCCTTATCTTTTACTTGAACTTGTACTTCGAATTGTAACCTTTTTCATAGTTGGCTTTACTTTTGACTCTTGTAAGTTTGAATTCATAAGCTCGACTTATATTATGTAATTGTAGTATGGAGTGGTAAGTGTGACATTTAGCTTGACATTTTACATTTGGAAAGTTGGTTTGACGATTATATGCCATTAGGGTTTGTACACTTTGACTTGAAGATATCTCACTGGTTATCTTGAGTTGCTAGTCCTTTGATCGACCAAGCCCCGGTGAGAGTTGGGCAGACAGTTCGCTAATACCCTAGGGAGAGGTAGGGCTGTCACAGGTGGTATCAGAGTCTAGGTTTGAATTGGCCTGGGCGTGTTAGGAATTTTTGACTTGAGGATTAAATTTGATTATTTCCCCTTAAGAGTAATTAAGTTTTCTCTACACTTTGTGTAGGATGGATGGACATAGTGGCCCTAGTAATAGTCCAGTTGGCGAGCCACCCCGTGGAGTACTCCAGATGATTAAGTACCAGATTAGGCCACGAGGAGCCACTGTGCATTGAAGTCCGGCTAACTGCCATCGGTATTATGAGTGCCTCCATACCCCCAATACTATATTTTTGGCCGTGGTAGAGGAAAGGAAGGAGTTAGCGAAGGACAATGCTAGGCTTGAAGCCGAAGTGAATCAGCTAAAGGAAACTAATAAGATGCAAGCCGAGCAAATTAAGAAGCTCGAGTATGATATGGTCGAGAGCCAGGAAAGGATTGATGATCTTTGCGCACAGCTGGGGGAAGCTCAGGAGCACATGGTTACGAGAGCTATGAAGGTGAGGATTACAGTCGAGTCGATTCTGAACATTTGTGATGACCTACTTGGAGATGTGAGCGACGAGGCTTCCCACGTCGGAGGTGAGGCAGGAGCTGAACCTGTCCAGTACAGGAGGTCAGCTAGTCCCGCAGTAGATTAGGTCTTCACTTTTAGGTTACAATTGTGGATGATTTTGAGTATTGTACATATAAAGGATAGGGGATGTGGTGACTTGGTGGTTGTACAGTTTTCTTTTGACTACGTACACTGGCTTTTGTATGATATGACTTAATGAACTGTGCCTGTACTTTTGAGACTCGTACTTGCTACTTCTAGCCTTATTAGCTTGTAATTGACTGCTATGACCTTTGAATGTATTATACTTTGACTTTTGACTTTGACTTTTGACTTGACTTTATTTCGAATTGACATTTAACTGCTTTGTGCTTTTCCTTGCTTATCGTGATTTCTACTTCCTTTTTTTTGACTTTTGGCTTGAATAAGCATCTATTGCATATCCGAAACTTGCTTACCTATTAGTTATAATATTTAAACCCTCGCCAGTGAGTGATAATGGAAGGTAGACGACTACGTGGTCGAGGCCGTAGACGTGAAACCAGGCAGACCCAGGACCAAGAGGAGGAACAAGGGTCTGTAGCCAACCAGAATCAATGACCCAAAAATGAAGGAGGGGACCAGGTTGCTACAGCTATCAATCGTATGACTGATTTACTGGCCCGTTTGGTTGACCAGCAAGGTCAAGTACTTGGTAACCAGCAAAGGGACCCTGAGGTAAGTAAAGATAGGGCCCTGGAATGGTTCCAAAAGTTCGCTCCTCCAAAATTTCTTGGGGGACCCGATCTGGAAGTTGCCAAGAACTGGTTTGAGCAAATGGAGGATATATTCAATGCGTTACATTACACTGAAGAGAGACAAGTAACTTTTGCCATTTTTCAGTTAGAAGATACGGCCCATTCCTGGTGGAACATAGTAAGGGCAAAGTGGGACAGGGAGCAAATCCCACATACTTGGTTAAACTTCGCTAGGGAATTTAATAAGAAGTTCCACCTACCTTTAATCTAGGAGAAAAGAGAGGACGAGTTTATCAAACTGTGCTGAGGCACTTCAAGTGTGGCAGAATATGAGATCCAGTTCACCCGACTCTCCAAGTTTGCTTCAGAATTGGTAGTTAATGAGTAAAAGCGCATAAGGCAGTTTATACAAGGTTTGAATATGAAAATTCAAAAGGACTTAGCCACTGCTCAAATCGATACATTTAAAAATGCTCTTGACAAAGCTCAACGAGTAGAGCAGGCCCGACTTCAAGTTCGGACCTTTCAAGCCAAGAAACGTGGTACATCTAGTAATGCTCCTGGGCGAGATGATCAGAATGTACCACCTCCTAAGTTTGGAAGAGGTGTGGGTGGAGTCCGAATTGCTGGGACACCGAGAGGAGGAGCTTCATCCAGAGGGGTTCAAAGTGGAAAAGGACAAGGACAACATAGGACTATATCTCAAGGAGTTCCTACACCCACTCCTCGCGCAAGCTGTGGATATTGTGGTAGGGCAAACCACATCGAGGACGCTTGCTGGCGAAAATTGAAGAAATGTTTCCGTTGTGAAAGTTTCAAACATCAGATCGCCACTTTTCTTGTTAAGAACCGTGAAGGAAACGAGGGTGCACAGCCGGAGAAGTCAAACCCTAAGCAACCAACTGCTAGTGGGAGTAGACCAAAATCCTCTACTAGGGTTTTTGCCTTGGACTATCAGCGAGCCTCTGAGTCCTCTGAGGTAGTAGAAGGTATAATTCCCGTATTCCACCGCTTAGTTAAACTTTTAATTGACCCTGGAGCAACCCATTCACTTGTGAATCCTGCCTTTATGTGTGGTATTGATGTGAATCCTGTTAAATTGCCCTTTGACTTCGAAGTTAAAACACCTACTGGGGATCAAAGCCTAATTACCAATATGATTTATAAAAATTGTGAGATTTGGATAGGAGAACGGAAGTTGATGGGAGACTTGATAAGTTTAGACCTTAAGGGATATGACGTGATTATAAGTATGGATTGGTTGGCCCGTTATAATGCTCAGTTGAACTGTAAAACTAAAGTGGTGGAATTCTCGATACCTGGAGAGGCAACTCTAAAGTTGGATGTGAGGGATAGGTTAACCTCGTCTGCACTTGTTTCGGGAATTTGAGCCAAGAAATTATTAAGTAAAGAGGCGCAAAGTTATTTAGCTTTCTTGATTAATACCCTTGGAGATAAGGTGAAACTGGAGGATGTGTTAGTAGTGAATGAATTTTTTGATGTCTTCCCCGACGAGTTGAAGTTGATGCCACTAAAGAGGGAAATAGAATTTAAAATCGATTTGGTGCTTGGAACCGCTCTGATACGAACCCGATTCTTCAAGGACCACTCGAGAAGAAATCGAATCGATCAGGCAGCAGAAGGATCTATCTTGATCAGGTTATGGGTACAAAAGACGGATTCTAAACCAATCAAGGACAACTCGAGATTGTTTAGAATGGTAGAATGGCGCCACAATTCAACATGGTCTTGAATTGATAAGCCAAAATTTGAACAAAGGAGACATGACTCACTTTATATCAAGGAACGTTCCCAAAGGAACATGAAAGAGAAAAACTCTCAAATTTTATTGATAATTGTCTTACCCTTGAAAATATCATAAGCTTGGCTATTTATAGCCTTACAAGACTCAAAACCCTAATCTAAATTGGAAACAATAGAACTTTCCTTATTTGACTTGACTTCTAAACTTGACACAATTTCCTAAATAAATTTGGAAGCAATTAACTACTTCCCTAAAACTCTAATTCAAGTAGAATAGGAAACTAACTCAAAAGCCTCCTGTATTTTCACATTTAGTCCCTGGACAAACCTTTTTACCCTTCTTTGCTCCGTAGCTATCAATTCGGGAGCAAACTTAGATAGTTTTGTGAACTGAGTCTCATATTCAGATACACTAATCGTCCTCCCTCTTTTCCTGAACTATCGGCGGTAGATATTTCTCATTAAACTCCCGCACAAAAGTTAACCATGTCCATCAGTTCCTTCTCTCTCCCATTTAGCCCGAATCACGTTCCACCAGGCCCTAGCTGGTCCTTCGAACTGAAATACAGCGAAATGCACATGCCTATCCTCCGTATAGTTTAAGGCAGCGAAAATATTGATTATCGACTCTAACCACCTCTCAGTTGCCTCAAGGTCTGGCCCTCCCAGGAACTTAGGAGGGGGAAACTTTTGGAATCTCTCTAGAGCCCTATCTTGTCCCATGTCGAGATCCCTGGGTTGATGAACAGGGGCTTCACCCTACTGTTCTACTAGTCGAGCAAGTATATTGGTCATTTGCTGAATTGCCGTTGCTACCTGGTCCCCCCCTTCCGCTCGGGGTCCAGGTTACGGTTCAACTATTTCACCTCTTTCCTCTCTCGGTTCTCGTATAGGTTCTTGTGCCTGTCTAACCCCACGGCCACGGCTAGAACCACGTCCTCGGGTAGTGCCACGTCCTTGACTCCGTCTACCCTCCATACCTCTTTTCCTATATAAGTATAAGCAAAATAAAGTAGCTATAAATGCCGATAAAAGCGTTCTCAAATCATAAAATGAAAATAATAGAACACATCGGAAATAACATACTTTATATACATGTCAGAGCAAGTCACATATCCTATGGGACATTAACCTTAGGTATTGCTCAAAACTTGACGAAGTACAACCAATTATGTACGCGTGACTAGTAAGGGCCCCCAATCTCACTAATGTCTCAATATATCCCAAGTCCAGACTATTCGCATCCCCCTTGCCTTGGCTTTCGCCATCCAAACTTATCCTCATATTACCCAGGATATCAACTTATCATAAAGGTATCACTCTTTGGTACTCGGGTACAGGAATCCGAAAATATGATAATTCACCACTCGAGTTAGCTAGGCTCAAGAGGAAATCAACCACTTTTGAGATTCCTACCCAACATACATATCTAAAGTCCCCGACAATAGACATTTATTTCACACTTAACAAGCCAATCCCCACAGTCCAAGAACCTTCTCCTGGCACGATCTCGATAGGAGCTCTGATACCATCTGTGATGGCCCCACCTCTCCCTAAGGCGAACCAAAGGGTTCGGCGGACCGCCTGCCCAACTCTCGCCAGGACTCACTCACTCATAGCTTAAGATAAATAATGTACATCCATAGAAAATAAATAACACATCTACTTCAACTTAATATATACATTGATACTCAAATCCAGATACAAAGTTTTTACACACCAAAATGCTTACAATTTGAGTACAATCAACCCTAGTCAGATACTAGCGTGAGTACAATTTCAAAATTCAAAACAACTAGACTACGCTAGTCTGTACACATCTCACGCCTCGCTCGTACCCCCTGTAAGGAAAACAAATGACGTGAAATGAGCTAAAAGCCCAGTGAGGTTCCAAATAACAAATTGACCATTATTTGAACATGTAAGTATCACGTAGCAAAGTAGTGAGCATGAAAAGTTCATAAAAGTGAGCAATAACACTTCAAGTAGCAAATCTCAAACTGAACGAAGGTAAAGTTTTTCTTTTAAAATGAAGCAATAACACGATAAGTACTAATCATTCCAAAGTATAAGGATACGGATAGCTCTCAAGAGCCAAATTTCCATTGCATCAACAGAGCTTGATCAAGTAATAGTTAACACTCCGTCAACTTTCAGGTAAGTAACCAATCTAGTAGAGCACCACTTAAACGACTCTCCGTCCACCATCCAAACCCCCTACTGGGCCCAAAATCCTCAATAAACACTGGTGGTAATACTCGAGTATTCCGATTTGTCAAGCAGATATCACTCCACTCGACAAAACAAAAGACCCAGGGTTCGTTACCCAAGCAACCAGCCTTTGCCGCCTCGACTCGAGTAATTCGCCACAGGGTTTCTGGAATTCCAAGAAGTGCGTACCATATACACAAATATATCAAATCCATTGCAACAATAAACAAGTATATCTCATATTAGGGCAAGTGCGATAAAGTACACTCTTACCCGATCAAACAAATGACATATCATTAAATCACATTGGTCAAGTATTGAAAACAAGTGTCCAGTTCAATCAGGTATTTGGAAGCACTCATCAAAGGTCTAGTGCCTCTCAAAAGTCACGTTCAGGTCCAACTCCTTGGTTGGAGTCCAAATCTGCGATAAAATATCATTTGCAAATGTAAAACTCTCTAAAGTTCGACACATAAGAGTTTCGCTTCAAGAAAATCAAGTAAATGCAACTCGTTTAAGTAGTATTCAAGATACTGATCAAATTCTGAAAAGGTCATGCTCGCTCTTAAAACTTTGAAACTCTGAATCAATTATACTTTGAAATACCATTTGAGTTGAAAGAACGAGGAAAACGTATTTCTAGTACTCGTTATTTCATTTCCCAAGGGTACAAATTCGGCCAAGTTCTAACTCATATATCTCGATGAAAGAAGACGCAAATATCCTAGATGGTTCACATGGTATTCACTCTCAAGCCTTACTCAAGTCGCAAGTGTCTCTACCTAGTTCTCGAGCGTAAATTTGGGCAGCACGCCCTTTGTATTTATCTATTTTCCAGCCATTTATGGCTTCATTCTTTTCCTCAGTCAGTCCCAAAGTCATACACAAAATCATCTCATTTCCATAGCCGGTCAATAGGCTCAAAGTCATACAAGTACAAAATCAAACTAGGAAAATGTCTGGAAATGAAGTTTAAGTCATCAAACAAAAAACAAATTTGCCGTCACTTAGCGTAATGGGCACAACCGAAGCTACGCTTATCGTATTAGGGTGAAATTTATATCGTTTCGAAGCTAAGACAAAGGCCTGTAACTTTAATGAAGACCACTCAATCAAGTTCATAGTGTATCTAGGTCAAAATTTCAAATTATAGAACCAGAATCTCACATTCGGGCTAGTTAACCGCACTATACGTAAACGACAATAACTCAGGCTACCGAAGTCCGATCAAGGCGTTTTTAGGGGCATTGAAAAGCTAAGACATAGCGTTACAACTTCTATGTTTTGGCCAAATGCTAAGTCAGTACGCATCAGAGTGAACAGATGCGGTCAGATTGGTGAAATGTCAAAACTATCCCTAAAGTGCTACCTATGGCAGTCAGGGGTATTTTTGTATTTTCACATGCTACAGTGCTTATATTGAGTTGAAATTTTGTAGGAAGCTATAAAACATCATTCTCTACAACTTTAATGTTTTATTCTAAGCCTAATTCGGCCTCCAACCTAGTCAAACAGAACTGGTCAGAACAGGGGAGGTGAAAAACTGAAATCTGGAATTTGGGGTTTCCATGGGAAATCTCTTCATTTCTTGCTTATATCACTACCACAACCTCTTATACAAGGTTATAACCATCATATACTGGCTAACCAACAAGAAATATAGTTGAAAACCTCAACCCTAACTCAAGAACATGCACCATATCCATCCAAACCTTTGAA
This sequence comes from Coffea eugenioides, assembly GCF_003713205.1. Lineage (NCBI taxonomy): Eukaryota > Viridiplantae > Streptophyta > Magnoliopsida > Gentianales > Rubiaceae > Coffea > Coffea eugenioides. The sequence continues at coordinate 17,609,774 of NC_040045.1, read as the reverse complement.
ATAACTAGCATTAACCAAAAATTTAAGGTGCTATACCAACTTAAGCAAGATAAGGAAGAAAATGGTAAACAAGCATTATTACCTTACCAAAGCTGCTTTCAAGAGTCACCCTAGCTTTCCCTTCCAACTTTTACCAACACCCAACTACTTAAGCACTCAAAGGAAGATTTAATCGGTTTAGAATCTTGTTTTTCTCACTCAAATGGTTCAAACTCAAGCAGCTCTCTTTCTCTTTTTTTTTTTCTCTCCTAAGCTCGGCCAAATGGGTGAAGAAATGAGGAAGAATGAAGGCCAAGAGAGGTTAAGAAGGTTAGTCTAAGGTTGGGTCAAAGGTTCTTGGATTGGTGCCACTTGTCACCACCAATTTCCATCTCAAAAATTTGTTCTTTTCTCTTGTTTTCTTGGTCAAAAAATTCGGCTACCATGATCAGATTTTGGCTGATATTTAAGCTCTAATAATAAGGAGATTAACTTGAGAAAATGGTGTCAAATGGTGTGTTCAATTGGTAGCCAATCGGTAGCGAACGATACCCGTCGGTTCTAGCTATTTTTTCTTAAATCGCGTATACTAAGGTTTTAACCTATAATCCACTAACTTATTATTATCACTTCTAATCACACACTTAATATCATCTAAAAACTCACTCTTAATCACCAAATTTAATCCCCACTCCGTACCGGATAGTCACACTACGGATAGACGTAAAAACCCCAATTCGCGCTAACTTGAAAACGAAAAGGAAAAACCCTGAATTCTATATTCATTTGCACTTATTGTGGGGTGATTGAGTAGTAGGGCTATTATAAAGTAATATTTTTCAAATAAAAGGGAATTTTTAGGAAAAATATAAGGAATTTTGCAAGTCCTCACACTCACATCCTTCCTTCCTTAAAAAGAATTTCGTCCTCGAAATTCATACTTTGATTTATGAATAACCCCAAATACTTTCTCCTCCCGTGACCAATTTTCATCACTTTTAATTCTCCCTTTCAAAACTCACATTTATAGAACTTAACTATTTTCAGGTGCCATTCATGATCTTATTACAGGTCTAGAGGCGTGGAGCAATAGATTACATATACATATAAACTGTAAAATCAATTAGAAGCAAGGTAGATTTTCATATGCCAAAAAGATCATAATGGTTACACTAAGTTATAATAAGTTCCTCAAACCAATTCAAAAAAAAAGGGGAAACAACAAGATCAAAATGTGCTAAGTCGCAATATACAACAAAAGGATGTCATCCCCTATACAAAAGATTATAACCTCTAAAAGTGCCAGTCCATGCTAGGGTAAAACTACGATCCCTATTTGTCGAGTGGAGTCAGATTCACCCCTACTCGTAGAGTTTCCACTACTTGGATTCCTCTTACAATCATCAGCATTAATCACTCCTTCTGGCACTCGAATGATTTGCAGTGGATTTAGCAAGTTGTTGAGAATTTCCTTCTTCCTTAGAAACTCTAGGACAATTCAAAAATTTATGCTCGGTACTACCGCACCTCAGACATTTTCCTTGTTTTCTCCAGCACTCGACCTCAGTATGGTTAATCTTGTCACAGTATCCACAGTTACATGAGGAGTCACAGCTTGACTAGTTTGGGATTTTCCCTTTTATTGATCTCGCCTACTCTAATTTCCTTTTGGCGGGACTTTGCTTAATGGGGTTTCTCCTAGTTTTTCAGGCATCTTCACTCCTCCAGTCCCTTTTCCCATTTTAAGGGGTTGGGTAAACCTCTCGGATTGTTTAGGGGTATCGCTTGGGTTACCCCTTTTCTAGCATGAAATGCCTTAGATTGAGATTTAGCATTTTCTACCCTCTGTGCCTTATCCAAGGCATTTGTAAAAGTGGTAATCTAGGCTGCTGCTAAGGATTCTTGGATTTCTACGTTTAACCCCTGAATAAATCTCCTTATCCTTTTTTGTTTGGTGACTACAAGCTCAGGAGCAAATTTGAAAGTTTGGTGAACCGCTCCTCATATTCGGCCACACTTAATAATCCTTGTTTCAACTTAATAAAGTTATCCTCCCTCTTTTCTTATATAATTGGCGGGAGGAACTTAACATTAAACTCGCTCCCAAAGTTTACCCAAATCCAACGGGTTTGTTCTCTTTCCCACTTTGCACTAACAACATTCCACCACGAGCATGTAGCCCTCTCAAATTGGAAAACGGCAAAATTCACTTGCCTTTTCTCGGTATAATCTAAAGCAGCAAAAATATCAACCATCCTTTCAAACCAATTTTTCGCTACCTCGGGATCAGACCCTCCATGGAACTTAGGTGGAATGAACTTCAAGAATCGCTCTAGGGCTCTATCCTCGCCCCTCTTTTGGTTCCTAAGTTGGTTGGCTGGTTCAGGTCCTTAGCGCTCAGCTAAGCACTCAAGAATATCGGTCATGCGGTTAATGGCCGCAGCCACTTGGTCACCCTCTTTATTTCTAGGGTTTTGGTTTGGTCCAGTCGCAGATCCCTCACCTCTCTCGGGAGTGTGGGGTTGCCGAAGCCCACGCCCAAGCCCCCGTCCACATCCTGGCCGATCCATTTAGCAAGATTTTAAACGCATAATAAAAGTGAAAAATATAAACGCATGAATTGAAAAACATGTACACATTGTAAGAACACTTTAAATCAAAACATAGCTATTTGTATAAGGTAGAAGTCATGTCACATGTCAATGTGCATACAACGAGTTAATAATATCAAATATAGGTCATAGGCAACTAAGTGTCACAAATATAGGAGTGCATGTAGGGAAAATATAAAATGTCTCACAGCGAGCACTACCCCTACTATACTAGGCAGGATTAAAAGAAAAATCATAAACCTAATTAGGGACAAAACTAGAAGAACTCATGATACCAAACCACATCATTCAAATAATTATAAACTCCAAATTCCATCCAAAAGCCTAAACTACTTTCTAAATTCTTAGCCTCCTCACTAGATTCACTTATACAAGCTAGGGTAATAAGCCAAACTAAATGGAATGCAATAGATGCCTCATTTTCAAGTTTAAAGTGGAGCCCAAAATTGTTCAAATGGTTCAACCTTTCTTTCGGAAAGTTCAGCAAGCAAAATAACAGAGAAAGCAAGGTTCCTAACCCTTAAACTCACCAAATGACTATTTAAATTTCCTAATCTTGACTCACCTCCAACCTAACTTAAAGAGTAAAGTCTTATAGTATTTTGTGAGTAAAAATGGTGCTATAACCTCAAGCACCAAGATCACATTGCACGCAATACACAATTAAATCCCACAGTCCGGCGTCCTAAACTTTTAAGCCTAGGACACTCTACAAAGATCCGAACCCTAAACTCTGATACCAACTGTGACGTCCCCACTTCTCCCAAGGGCAAACCCAAGGGTATCGGCGGGACGCCTGCCTAACTCTCGTCAGGACTCGGTACAAATTCAATTCAAACTTAAGAATAACCAATTGATACTAAAAGTCGAAAATATGAAGGAAGGTCAATTCCTTAATAATCGTTCAAGTCTTACATCATAAGCTACCAAAAACATCTTGCATTCCCAAAATATACAGCTTCCAAAAGTTGTCTAAATAAATACATTCAAAATTCTAGCCAAAAGGGCCATCAAGTCGACCTCTCCATAATTCCTTCCATTTCAGCTCCTGTTAAGGAAAACAAATCTAACGGGGTGAGCGAATGCTCGTGAGGCCAAGAAAACACGCAAAACACGTAGTTCAAATAACAATAGCACTTAAACAATAATGAAAGCTATAACATTCAAGTAATTCACAATTTATAATAAAATACACTTGAGTAAGATGCAGGAGCTCTCAGGAGCTAATTTCCAATTGCTTTGCCCAAGTTCAATTCAATACCTCCATTTATGGTTCTGAGTCGACATGCGAGGTACCTCCCACCCGAATTGGTGTGGTACATGCTATCGCTCAAGGAATCAACTATGTGTTTACAGTTCTGAGGCAACATGAGAGGTACCTCCCACTCGAGTCAGTATGGTACATACTATCGCCCAGTAGTCGATGAAACATCGCTCCAATCGACTTAGAAAGGTTTATGGTTCTGAGACGAATGAGAGGTACCTCCCATCCAAATTGGTGTGGTACATGCTATCGCTCAGAGAATCAATTATTTATTTAGGGTTTTGAGCCGACATGAGAGATACCTCCCACCTGGATCGGTGTGGTACATGCTATCACTCCGAAACCTGATTTTACGATTATAATTATAAGGGTTGATGACATTCAATCCAATTGACAAATACCTTTATAGGCCGATGAGCGCACTCCAATCGGCAGTCATATAGTTCAATTAAGAGTCGAGGAGATTCACTCCAATGACATATGCAGCCATAGCATATAATTCAATTCATTTCAGGTAATTCAATTACAATTCATTTAAATGAGAACGTGTTCGATAAAGTACACACTTGACTCAGTTGTTATAAACCATTCATTTCATAATGAGCAATTCACATAATTTCCAAACATTCATACACTTGACACTCACCAAGTAAAATAAGGAAAATTGTCCACTTGAGGGTTCAAGCGTCCACCGTGGGATCCTCTTGAAGGTTCTCTTGTGTGCCTGAGCAATCAATGATTTACTGTTACACACTATCGCTTGAAACGCCTATTTATCGGAGAAGGTTGTACAAGTGTACAATCTAAGGAGAATTCATGAATTGAGCTTTAATTATTCATAATTGAGGCTCGAAAGTGGAGTTTTAAAATACAAGAGAAATCAGGTTTTCATCTTTGAAATCAAGTGTAAAACGATCAAGTGATATCGAAGGAAAATGGAGAGTCCTAAAAACCCAATTTCCTTTAAGTTTGAAAATTTCAGATTCGACATGCAATCTTTGAAAAATCGTAACTCACACTCGGTAAGTCCAAAATTGGAAAACTTGGTATCGTTGGAAACTACTTCCAAAGTACTAAAAGTTCCTAGAAGGCACTTTTTCATGATTTTAAATGGAAGACATTCAAATTTTGGGTCAAAGATGCTATTTTGGAATACCAAGACAGATTTGGGTTGATTTTCGGTAAAGTTTGGAAATTCGGTAAAATTCACACAATGCGAACTAGCTTCTGGAATTTGGAACTCAATTAGAGTTACAATCAAAGTTTAAAACAAAACAAGCAGAAAAAGAATTGAAGTTTTAAGCACCAAGATATGGCGACTCAAAGTTACCCAAAAGTTGGGATGGTTAGACCATTTTCTAGGTTTAAAACATAGACTTTGAATCTTTGGTTGAGCATCAAAATGGACTCGGAATGGCACCAAATTTGGTAGTATTATCCTACAACATGAGGGTTATTACTCTGTCAAATTTCATGCAAAAATTCGTTCAGAAAGTTGGTTAACAAAACCATTAAAGTTCCACAATTTGCTAAGGGAAATCTGCCTTGCACTTTCGTTTTTCTTTTCTCAAACATTTGGCCAATGAAAATTCCTCGAACATGATTCATTTATGAAGAAAAAGTCTATAAAACATCAAAAATACGTTTCGTAGGTGATTAACACCAAGGATTTTGAATAACAAGTCCCAAATCAAGATTAGCTATAAATCAGTCCAGAATTAGGGTTTTCTTTCACGAAGATAGCTCTAAAATCCGGCCACAACTCACTCAATTTAGCTCAGAATTGAGCATGGTTGGTGGCATTAAAACTACAGTCATAAAGCTATAATTTCTCAGAAGGAATCATTTTAAAATTCTATCCACAACTAGCTCATATTTGAGCATCTAGTCATAGCTCAAAACAGGGCTTCCAGTACAGACGAGAAACAGAATAGGCAACTTTACAAGGTTGGTACGGCTCACTCAGGTGGAATCAGAGCATGCATTTTATACCGTTGGAAAACGGGAAGTGCCTAGTTTCTAATTTCACAAACGGCACTCGATTTTGACATCGGAGCAAAGAGTTATGGCCGAAACAAAACCACTGCCAGAGAAGCTTTGGTTATGTTTCCAGTTTTGCTACATTTTCAAAATCTCAACTTTTGGCCAACCAATTTGGATGATTTTTGGTGGAAACTTTCCACACAACCCACAAAACATATTTACATCAAAATAAAGTCAATTGAACCACAAAAAGTGCACTAATGGTCACGGCAAAACAGGGGCAGAATCGTCATTTTTGCTCATCTCACTTCCTTTGAGTTTTCTTTCACAACACAATTTATTTTCATTAGATTAAGCACTAATCCAACATAAATAACATCAAATCTCATCAAATCAGTTCATCAAGCCATTGTGGGATTTCATAGAGCCCACTCACAAGATTTTCAACAATATAAAGCTACCCTCATGCATCTATAAGCTTACAAGTGCAAATCAACTTACATAAACTAAGATTCAAGGGCTTGATCATTTGTTACTCTTTAGTTGATAAAACCAGAAATTTTTGGTCCTTTGAAGCTCAAGAAAACCGTGAAAAATAAGCTCCTTTCCTAGCTTAAGTTGATCTCCAAGTGGTTTGCAAGTTGTAGTAAAATTTTGAGATGATTTGGGTAAGAAATGGAGCAAGAAATGGAAGAGCTTTGGTTTCTTCTTCCTCCTATGGGTGGCCGGCCAGCAAGAGCAAAGAGAGAGAGTGTGTTTGCTGAAAATGAAGCTTCCTTGAGAAGCTTAAGTGTGTGGCCAAAAGTGGTTCAAAGTCAACTAGGAATGGTGCGCAGTCGCGCGCTTTTCGTGCCCGATTCCGCTCGGGTTTGTTTCACTTATGCACTAAACCTCTAATGCACTTTCTTAAACATTATAATTATCCACTCTTAATAGTTTAGAATAAATTTCTCAAATCTCCAATTAACCGCTCCGGGTCGATATACGCGAACTTTCGATTTGCACGCGTTACGGTGAAACTTTCGAGAAATTTTTATAATGATAGTATAACTAACTAATACTTGAATACTTAGGCATAAAAATACCTATTTTAGGACTAATGTATGAGTCTTCAAATCTCCAAGATTATTGCACTCTTGATTCAAATATAGCCTCGACAAACGTGTCTTCGCTATTTCTTTTCGAACGAGCCTCCGAAAAATAAATTTTTCTAACAAAACATTTTTAAAACATAAAGGAGATATTATTCCATATAAATGAATTTAAAATGATTGAAATAAATTATTCAGAGAAAATGGGTGAATAAATAATTAATTAAACCATTAAAATAAGTAAAAATTCGGGTCCTCACAGAACGTCTTGATTTATGTAATCTAAGAAGCATGTCGCCAACTCAACTTGATTATAAACACGAACCATTGCACATGCTCTATTTGTCAATCCAATTGTACTTGGGTGGAATTTGGAAGTTTAGTTTGCTTGATTCTTGGATTCACTTTTGGAAAGCAAATTGCTATTTTGTGAAGGTTTCCTAAGTGTATTTTTTGATTTTGGCAGCTGATAATATGAACCAAGTCTAACAAGAATTAGGAATCAAGAATGTGGAAATAAGATTCCAAATCCCTCTCAATTTCCAAACCAGTGCAAGGCTGCCTTTTCTTGTCTTTGTGGATCCGAATTGTTCTCCGAAAAAAGGGTGACAAGTGGCGGCTAACTCCCTAAAATATAGGAAGAGATGGTCGAAAGTGAGGATAAGATGAATGGGCTAAGGAAAGTCCTAAAAAGTAGGAGATGTGATGACTAAAATGTAGGAATGGGTCTTTGATTGAAAATTAATCAAGATGGAAACCAAATAAGATAGCCACACTTCAAGATTCGAAAGAATGACTTTTAGGGTTTTCAAAATATCAAGATTTTTTTCAAGAACCCACTATGCAATCCAAGAACTTCAAGAAATTACCAAGCCAACTACAAGAAGCAAGAACAACAAGAAACAAACACAAGGTAAAAAAAAAATAAAAATTCGGATGAACAGTACTGCTACAGTACTACGAACAGTATTGCTACAGTTGCGATGATGAATAGTACTGCTACAATAAGTGAACAGTATCTCTGAAATTTTTTTTTTATGACTCAATACAAGTTACTATGACTGATTTTGACAAACAAGATGCGACACAAAACAAGACACGATTGGAGGCTCAACAACAAACTAAGGAATCAACTAGAACAACGACACAAATAAAGCGGTGGAAATTCAAACCCTAAGGTGACAATTTTTTTTTTGAATTGGGAAGGGTTTGGTAGAAGAATAAAGGAGAAAACAAGAAAAGAAAAGGATATTAACCTGAATCAAGAGTCGAATCTCTGATACCAGATGATACGAACCCGATTCTTCAAGGACCACTCGAGAAGAAATCGAATCGATCAGGCAGCGGAAGGATCTTTCTTGATTAGGTTATGGGTACAAAAGACGGATTCTAAACCAATCAAGGACAGCTCGAAATTGTTTAGAATGGTAGAATGGCGCCACAATTCAGCATGGTCTTGAATTGATAAGCCAAAACTTGAACAAAGGAGACATGACTCACTTTGTATCAAGGAATGTTTCCAAAGGAACATGAAAGAGAAAAACTCTCAAATTTTATTCATAATTGTCTTCCCCTTGAAAATATCATAAGCTTGGCTATTTATAGCCTTACAAAACTCAAAATCCTAATCTAAATTGAAAACAATACAAGTTTCCTTATTTGACTTGACTAAACTTGACACAACTTCCTAAATACATTTGGAAGCAATTAACTACTTCCCTAAAACTCTAATTCAACTAGAACAGGAAATTAACTCAAATAGGCTTAACTATGATCAATATGACCTTAGCCTTTATTCCCCTTATTAAGGGCTCAAAAATAACTCAAGACTATCTCTAATTAACTAAAAATATTTGTTGAAAACCTAATTAAATAAATAACAAAAAATAAGCATGACATGGGGTTGGATCTTCAATGATTCTCGAGCCCGATTGGACCATCAACCATCTTTGGAATGTGAAGACTTGTAAAATGAATTTTCTTGGAATTGAAAGGAATCCAAATCTTTATGTTCTCATCAAGTTTGAACTGTAATTGTTCTGAGTCCTGGCGAGAGTTGGCAAGTGTGAGAACCCTCACTTTAAAATATAATTTTCCTAAACTACATGCCTTGTCCTAAGATTTAAATCACTCATTATATGCCCTAGCATTGTATTTTACATGTGTTACAACAATTCCCTTGTATTGTCCCTCACTTTAAAACACAATTTTTTATTATTTACATGGCTAATTCGAAGACTTAGACCACTTATAATATGCCCTTGCATTATATTTCCTATGTAACATTTTTCATGCATTACATTTCATTTCTTTTACTTCAATTAAAAATAATTTTCTTGAGATAGTTACATTATTCCTCCACTTACATTTTTCCAAGTGGCTCATATTTGTGGTAGGGATATTATATGAGAGATTAGAGGTGTTAATTAGGTATTGGTACATTTGAAAGGGTTAAAACACCATTAGTCAAAGGATTAAGAGAAGTTGTGGACAAGAAATAGGCTATGTGGCAAAACCCTAGCCAAGTATTTTGTTTGACCACGGGTTAGAAGACAATTTAAATCAAATTTGGCCTTTTCTTTTCTTATTATGGCCAGCCACCTTGAAGCTTAGAGTGGAAGAGAGAGACTTCATTTTTTCCTTGCTTTTAACCCTAGTTTATCAAGATCAAAAACCAAAAGAGAAAGATCTAGAACTAGTGAGAAATTTTCCTCCAAAATTGGTGCTTGATTCAAGCTTGAAATTTTCATTTTGGTGGGTTGACTTGGTGGTTCAAGCATCTTACAAAAGAGGTAAGTACACTTTAAAAGGTAATTTTATGGTGTTTTAACATGTGCCTTAAGCTTTTGGGCAAACTACAAGTTGATTTGGCTGAATTTGAGGTTGATCTCTTGGATTAAAACAAGTAGTAGTTGAGTTGGGTTAGCATACCTACCAAGTGTTTGATGAAATGTTTGCATGAGTTGGGTTTAGCATACCTACCAAGCGTTTGATGAAACGTTTGCATGAGTTGGGTTAGCATGCCTACCAAGTGTTTGATGAAATGTTTGTATGAGCTGGGTTGCATGCCTACCAAGTGTTTGATGAAATGTTTGCACTTTGTTCATGGTTGGTTACGAAGTATTAACATGTTTTAAACCTCTTTTGAGTGAGATATAACACTTGGAATGTGGTTTAAGTGAAAATCATGCAAGGATGAAGGTTGAACAAATATGGAAAAAGTGTGGACTGTTTTAGGGTTCCTTTCATTATTTGATTGTTATGGTTCCCTTAATCATATTTATGTGTTACACCTTGAACTCCTATGGTCCTAGGTGACTTGACTTCTTGTACATGAACATTTGGGGACTGATTTGGGTGAATTTGGATCAAAACCAATGAAGTTAGCACCTAGAACTAGAGTAGTTTGGAATAAGGTCAAGGCTGATCCAGGGTTGAAAAAATAGCCATCTTGTCTGAGCCACTGATTTCGATAGGAGATGAACCATGGTGCGACCTTGGTACTATTGGAAATCCCTTCAAGTCTAGTTTCCAACGCCACTGACGGCAGCTAATTCCGACTTTTCTACAGTAAGTTATAACCATTTTACTGAGACTGCCTGGGCAAGACTGTTCAACCCGTGAAGAAACTCTTAAACTCAAATGAAACTTTTTTTTTGGCCAACTTCCTTGTACTTGTTAAACTTGTTTTCTGATGAACTTTTACTGTATTTTGGGCCAACTTTACATGATGAATTGTATGACTTTGACCACTCTCTTGGTCTCTTAATGAGCCTGTAATTGAGTGGGAAATGAACCTAATTTGTTAACGATTTCACTCGTTGCCCTAAGATTGGGAAACAAAGGTGTTTGTAATTGAGATACTTGACGTTTGACTACTACATTGCTTGACAGGTGAGTGTTCCACTACCTGTGTCCTGTTATGTGAAATATCAAAATATCTGAAATACTTGATTTATGACTGTTGGACCCAAGTACGGTGTTGATAAAATGGAGGCGAGCGTGTACTTTATCGCACTCGACCTCCCTTGTTTTCCAATAAGGTTCTGTATACTATTATTATGAGTTGTGATTTCTCTATATATGACTGTGTTTGAGTTGTTTGGGTGATATTCCATCAACTACTGCTACTGTTTGGGTACCCAACCTCATAAGTGAATCGGTTGTATCGAACCAACAAGGGCTTGGTCGAGAAGGCCGATAAACCTTGGGGACTGATGTTTGGAGTTCCCTGGTGAAGTATAGCCGTTGTGCTTACTTGTTGTGTTGCCCAGCACAACTAGTGGTAAAATCCTCGACTTGATCCTGTTTCTTTGGAATCTTGAATTCCTGGTATACTCGAGTATTACCAAACTACTGTTTATGGCGTGCGGGCTTGGTAGGGGGTTGACTGGTGGACGGAGATTGGTGAAAGCGGTGTTCTACGGACTTACATTCTATGCATACAAACGTTGACGGAGGGTCAACGGATCCAGTTATGATCAAGCTCCAGTGGTTATTGGCTTTTGAAAGCCACCCGTATTCTTGAATTGAACTGTGATTAAACTGTTATCTTCCTACTTTATTTGGAATGTTATTCCTTTTGTTTTCCTTAATAGATCGAGAAGGGACTTGATCAAGAGCTTTCATAGCTTTCTTTTGCTTGTACTTGTGTTTTGAGGTTGTAACTTTTTGTTAAGAATACCTTACTTTTAACTCCTGTAAGCTTGGCTCTATAAGTCTGACTTATGATATATGAAGTTATGTGTGGAGTGGTAAGTTGACTTTTAGCTATATGTTACTAGCTTTTTGGATTGTTTTGTAGTGATTATGTTTAATTAGGGTTACATTCCCTTGCTTGGAAGATATCCCATCCACTTCATTTGAGTTATTAGTACTTTGATCGACTGAGTCCCGGCGAGAGCTGGGCAGGCGGTCCACTGATACCCTAGGGTTCGTCCTAGGGAGAGGTGGGGCTGTCACAGTTGGTATCAGAGTCTAGATTTCATATCTTTCTAGTGTATCCTAGATTTAAAATTTAGAATGCCAGCCTGTAGGATTTGGTTTGAAAGTTGAGTGACCGCTGGTAGGGATAAAAATTAGAACTAGGTTTTTGAATTGGCCTGAGTGAATTCAAAAATTTTCAACTTGAGGATTATATTAGACTATTCCCCGTTAAGAGTACTTAAGTTTCCTCCACACTTTGTGTAGGATGGACGGGATGGATCTAGTGGCCCTAGCAATAGACCGGTTCGTGAGCCGTTCCATGGAGACGTACCGATGATTAAGTATCGAGTCTGGCCCGGAGGAGCTAGAGCCTAGTAAGCCCATCTAACTGCTACAAGCGGTGTGAGTGTCTTCATATTTATACCTATCCTAATGAAGTAGTATTGGCCGTTGTGAAAGAGTGGAAGGTGATTGCAAGGGACAATGCTGGGCTTGAAACTGAAAGTGAATCAACTAAAGGAAACTATTAAAACGCAAAACTGATCGGATTAAGGAGTTTGAGTATGACGTGGTCGAGAGCCGAGAAAGAGTTGATGACTTTTGTGCGCAGCTTAGAGAAGCTCAGGAGCGCATGGTTAAAAAGACCATGAAAGTGAGGAATAGAGCTGAATCGATTCTGAATATTTGTGATAACTTACTTTGAGATGTGAGCGATGAGGTTTTCTACATTGAAGGCGAGGCAGGAGTTGAACCTGCCCAGGTTGAGGAGTCAGCTAGTCCCGCGGCGGACTAAACCTTTGCTTCTAGACTACTATTTTGGAGTGATTTTGACTACTGTACATAGAGAGGATAGGGGATGTGGTAACTCGGTAGTTGAACTGCTTTCTTTTGGCCACTTACACAAGATTTTTACTTGATATGACTGTATGACTGTATCTGTATTTTTTAGGCTCGTACTTGATATTTTTGGTCTTGTTATTCTGTAAACAGCTGCTATGAGCCTTTGAACGTATAATACTTTAACTGTGACTGTGACTTTGATTGTGACTATAACTTTGACCTTGGCATTGACTTTGACTTTGACTTTGACTGTAACTTTGACTTTGTTTCGGCATTGGCGCTTAACTGCTTTGCATTTTCACTCACTTATCGTGACTCCGATTTCACTTTTATTTAGCTTTTGGAAATGAATAAGTATCTGTTATGTATCAACACGTACTTACTCGTTAGTTATTATATTTGGGCCCTAAACCAGTGAGTAAGAATGGGAACTAGACGACAACGTGGTCGAGACCGTGGGTGAGAATCCAGGCAAGTCTAGGACCAAGGAGAGGAACAAGGGTCTGTAGCAAACCAGAACCAGGGACCCCGAGGTGAAGGAGGGGACCAGGTAGCTACGACTATCAATCGAATGACGGATTTACTAGCCCGTTTGGTTAACCAGCAAGGTCAAGTACCTGGTAACCAGCAAAGGGACCATGAAAATAAGGCCCTGAAACGGTTCTAAAAGTTCGATCCTCTTAAATTTCTTAAAGGACCAGATCCCAAAGCTGCCGAGAATTAGTTTGAATGAATGGAAGAATTTTTGCTATTTTGCGTGGTTTTTGCGCGGAGTGAGCTTGGGGTCAAGTGGTGTTCTTGGGCGTAAACTATGAATCAAAACTGTTATAAGCATAAACCCTTTATCAGGGTACTTGGGAGAAATAGATATGTACGTCGGGTAGGAATCTCTAATATGTGTGATTTACTCTTGGGACAGGCCGGCTCGAGTTGTGAATTATCTCATTGTGGATTCTTGTCCTTGAGTACCAAAAAGTGGAGAACACTACTAGAATAAGGGTCTGTATCTTGATTGCACTTGAGATAAGTTTTAATGGCAAAAGTCAAGGCGCGGAGGATTCTAACACTTGACCTAGTTGTTGGACTGATTGAGGGAATAGATCTCGGAAGTTATCATGGACTAATCTAGAAATAGTTTGTTAGGGTTTCTATAGACGGTGGCTAGATTGTAGTGTACGTCGAGAAATTTGCACTGAAGACCTATTTCCTTCTCCTATGACTGTGAAGACTTGATAAGTGTTTATTTCGTATGTGAGGTGGTTTGATTGCAACTATATGGATATTTCTACCCCTCTTGTGATATTCTTTCCTATACTTCCTTGACAACTATACACTAATGTCTATGTCGCGCCCCATTTTTTAATAATAAATAATGAGTTTAGAAAAATGGCTTTTGATTCAATTTTTGATTGGAAAATGAACTTTTGATTTAAAAAGAAATGAAAAACATATGGGTCTAAATGGGACTTGAAAATGCGACGTTTTGGCTCAAAATATAGTTTAAAAGGGGTTTTTGGAAAATGGAGTCGCCACTTGGTATTGAATTGAGGTGTACCAAGTCACCTAAAAATGAATTTTTAAAGAAAAAGTAGAAAACCCTTTTTAAACGACTCCAAGTCTACCAAAATCAG
>NC_040045.1:17529914-17587653 GCF_003713205.1 Coffea eugenioides | reverse complement strand
TGAAGAAATTGAATTTGATTCGTCAAAATACAAAAGATTAAATTTGATTTTCCAAGAAACAAAATTTTGAACTTGATTTTTTGATTTTTGAATTTTTCTGATTTTTCGAGAGAATCTTTTTCACAAATAATTTGCCCCAGTGTAGGGCCCTTCTCCCTTCTTTCTCCTCTTTCTTCGGCATCGGCCTTCCACATCGCCAGATGCTTTTCGTCGACTTCAACTGTGAATACCTGCACAGGGCTTACGTGCACTCAAATGAGCGTGACTGATTTGAAAAAATGCATTATTTTGATTCTTGGACGAAATCCTCAATTGGACTTACAAAAATATTTGCCCCTGTGTGGGCTTATTTTGCGAAATTTTGCAAATAAAAATTTTGCCCCAGTTTGGGCCCATTTGATTGCAAAAATTGGTTTAGATGATTTCCCATTTACTTGAACAAAGAAAAACCACACTTTCTAAAATTTAGAAAAGAGTGCACATATACAACAATGTGAAGAAACTTTAATCGTCAAGTTTGAACTCATGCAGAAATTTCATGATGAATTCCTCGAAGTAACACCAAATTCAAGAAGATTTCTTCCTCACTTTTTAGCATTGGTGTTAGGGTAACGGGTCACCACTTTTGGTTGGCTCATCTTTTCAGAATCAATCAAGTGACTTTATTTTTGAAATGGCTAAGGAAATGGGAGATAAGAATTTGTCTCATTTTTGTGCCCCAGTTGTATGTAATCCATTCAATGTCACATCTTAGTGAAAGCAAAGAGTTTGTTACCCTTATTTTCAAGAAAACTTAGTCAACATACAAGCTTTCTAGGCTTGTAACGTATGGACAGAAGTGATAGCTAAACATGTGGAAACGGGTTATGCCCTTATGATCACAAATGATTGATGGATTTCGTACGAGCATAATCGTCACTTTGGATTGTCATGAAAGAATAAGTCAACGATGGACTTTATTAGCTTGTAATTTGGCTTGAAAACGATAGTTTAAGACTTTCAAGGATATTGCAAAAATTGCCCCTATTTTGAAATCAAAAGATCTCAGACTTTGTTTGCATTTTTCTCATCACTCACCAGAGACTTCAGCGTCGATTTTTCTGCATTTTCTTGCATTTACTTTCCTTTCTTTGCTTTTTGCCTCTTTTCCCTTTCCCTCGAGCTGATGGGTTTTCACATGGTGAGTAGCGTCAACCTCATACTCAAGCAATTCAGAAATACAGCTAAAATTTTCCGGCATCAGAAATTTTCTTGACAGGGCCATTGCAAAGAACAGGAGTCAGGACTTTCGGCTTTGTAATGGGGTCAGGTGGGGTGCTTAAAAAAGTTAAGGTTTGAAAACGGATTTCAAAAGTGATTTGAGGAATCCGAGATCGCATTGTTGCGCCAAACCCTATTTTAGGGTAAAATCAGAATTTGCCCCAGTTTTTGCTCAATTGAGGCTTTTTCTCTTTCATTTTCTTTCTTTTTTGATTTTTCGGCCTTTTGCCATTCTTTTGAACTTTCACAAAATTTGCCCCAGTTTATTTTTGAACTGAGGTTCTCTTTTCTTCTTTTGCCTTTTGATTTTGTGGCTTTTCACTTTTCCGCTTCTTGAAATTTTCCTTTTTCAAACCAACTTGCCCCAGTGTGGGGTTTGCGATTCTCAGGGGTTGCCAAACGAAATAATTTATTCTGAAGGCTCAAAAGGGATAACTAGGGATAGAATGCTTGATTGGAAAAGAAGAGGGCCTGACTTTTATTCCATTCCTTACAATAACTCTGAAAGGAAACATTCATTAATGGGAAATTTTTAGCATGTACCTGAATTAACTGATTGAGGAAAACCCTTGTTCATCCATATTTGTGAAACATAGGCGATCCACGCGGACAAATCCCTTCCTTTTCTCTTTTTTCAAAATTCGGAACCCAAGTGGAGTCAATTTTCCCCAATTTGCGGTTCCCTCCTTATTCGAGCATTTTTGCTTTTCCCCTTTCCTTTTTCTTTTTAAAATTTCCCAATCTCCTTCCCCAATGCGGGGTACGACCATGAGTGCATTAGAAAAGAACCACCAATTTTAGCTCAAAATGGGGATGCAAGGGGTGATCAGTGTTTAGGTTGTAGAAACGACGGCCAAAGCATCATTCTTACACCTCATGACAACCAAAGTAACGAAACGGTTATTGAAAATCCATTCCCCTATTTGATATTTGAAAATTTTCCAACATAGGGTAGTGATCATTAGGGCTCTTATTTGAAACGAAATTATTCTTTCATAGGCTCAAATGGGAGAGCAAGTGATAAAAATCTGTATAGGTAGAGAAAAGAATGCTCGAAGTATCACTCCAAATTTTCCAAACGAATAAGGATGATGCACATTTCTGCTTTCACTTAGATGTGATTGAATCGATTAAACACAATGGATATTTTCAAGCAAAGATGGCCCCAATTTGCGATTTATCAATCAATGTGACTGATTTTATTTTGGGGTTCAGTGAAGGAAAAAAGATATCTCATTGGGCCTTCTGAATGACCTCTTTTAATTCTGAACACTCTTATTGTGAATTTTCAGGTCGGAGGTTGAAAAAATCCCAATTTAGTCTTATTTCTTAAAATTCATCATGAAATCTCCAATGAATAAGAATAAAGAATGAAATGTACATAAATATACACAAAACAATGATTGTCCAAAAAATTTATTGCTGAAAAAGTTTGAAACAAAATTTCTCATTCAATTACGATACAAATGAGAAGAGAGAAAATTGTAAAGAGCTCCACATATACACTTTTTGTCTCCTTTTTCAAATATACAAAATTTTCCTTTGGAAAACAATTACAACATTTCTCAGAGAGTTTTCATCGTAGGACCCGCCCAAGAATCAAATAACACTTGTAATCTTCAAACTTCATTGGATTAAAATTATCATCAGATATAGAAGAATATTTCCGTCTTATTGAAATATTTTTATGAATGCAAGGGAGGGGGGAAACAAAAGAAAAATACCCCGAGTTAGTAGACAAAACTGCAAAATCGGTATGCATGTCCTATGGGGGGAACCCTTTTTATGCCAAGGGTAGGCCTAGCATGAAAATGCAATCCTCTAAGGTAGGCACCATACCATACCTGATGGATCTGATCAACTCATTGAGCGAAAAATAATTTTGAAAGAATTTGGTCAATTGGGGTGACGAGAGATTTGTCAAAATGAGGTCAACGTCCGAATAGATTGATCACCTTTGATTTGCAAAAGGCACGGGTTTGACCTTGACGAACCTCCCATCGAAAAGATTGGAATTCGTTTTAACAAATTTTCTCAGTGAATTACGGGTCAAAACCCTAATTGATCAAATGATTGGATGCAATGGACGATTTTTCAAAATTGACTAGATCTCCCAATTTGAAATTTGACAATGAAATCCTAATAGGGCAAATGGGTTGAATGACATTGACAATTTATTTAAAATCGACCGAATTACCCTAAAAGGGAAACAGGTCAAATGAATTGAATGAAATTTATCCGAAATTAATCAGATCACCCTAAAAGGGGCAAATTGATCAAATAGATTGAACGAAACATGATTTATTCAAAATCGGCTCGGCTGCCCTAAAAATGGGTAAATTGGTCAAATGAATGAAATTGAATGAATTGGCAAAATGGATTGGTTGAATTGTCCGGCCATTGGTCATTTCAAAATTATTGAGGTGCATTAGTCTATGACCTTCTAAAAATCAAATTTTGGCCTCAATTTATTTTCGTCTCAATAGGAGGAATCATTTGTGAACTTTTTCAAATTAATGTCCTTCACGCAAGGGATTTTTACCAATTTTTGATAAAATGGCCAAAAAGTGATTATTAGATGTTCATATTCCAAAAGATCACTCTATGAACATGATCGGATCCTACCTTACCTTGTGCACTACCCCTTTGGATGGTACGAGAAAGGTAAACGTGCAAGTCTCATTTGGATTATATATCCGAGACATGGGGTGGTTTATTCCTAACACGGGATCCCCTAAATGGCATTCCCTTTCTATGGTTAATGCATGATGCCAGTTTATTAAAGCAATGTAAATATGCAACAAATATGGCCTAAAGGATATAAATAATGCAACGGGGGGAAAAGGTCTAAACATGAAATGTATTTACTGAAAAGTAAGTGCAAAGACTGAAATTTAGACATGTGAGCTATCTAGTGGGTGAGCCACTAAAAGAGTGCCAAAAGGGCCTCTTATTGCTAAGGCATATGAATGCAAGCCAGGAAAACAAAAGAATGGTTAGTGCAATTGATAGTACACATAACACATTGGGAGCAATTAAGAAAAGAAATACAATAAAGCAAGTAAAAGGGGTGGAACCCCTTCCCTCGTGCCTAATGTGCTTAAAATAGGGTGAGGCCGACTCTAACCTAGGAAAGTTCTAACATGGATGCATGAGGTTTGGGTTCACTAATGCAACTAGACTCGATAAGTCTCGGCTCCCAAGCCTTCAGACCTAAAGGCGAAGGGTCATCACTCCCAGGGCCTTTGATCGGTGGCTCGAGTGATCCCTTAGGTAGCGCTATGGGCGCAGAGCACACCAGCCGCCTACCCAAGGCGATCGATCCTAATCCTACAAGGCGGTGTGGGAAACGCCCACGAAAAACAAAATAAAATGGGATAAAAGCAAGTAAACGTGCACGTATGAAGTGTTCCCCTATTTTGAGGGAAGGGGTGAGAACCACGCGAGGCTCTAAAGGTGACACACCCCCCCAAATGCAATGCAAGCGCGAGATAAATAAGTAAACATACATCCAATCAACCAATCACACGTACGTGAGTGAGGGAATAGTTGGATACGCGCGCGAGGCAAAAGGCCCTAAAAATGAAAAATGCAACCCTAGTATCCAAATGCAATGCATAAAAAGGGTAGAAAAAGGAAACGAATGGCTAAGCCAAATGCTTGGACCCACTTAGGAAGTCCCCAGTGGAGTCGCCAACTGTCGCGCCCCACTTTTCGAATGAATGAATGTGAGTGATGAAGTGTGGTGTGAACGTGTGCAAAATGAAAAGTAAATAGGCCATGGGACTTTGGAAAGCGACGATTTGGCCAAATGAAATTTTAAAAAGGGTTTTTTAAATATGAAGACGGAGTCGCCACTTGGTATAGATTTGGGGTGTACCAAGTCACCCAAAAAGTGTTTTTAAAAGACAAAGTAGCAAAACCCTTTTTAAAACGACTCCTAGTCCACGTAAGCCAAAGAAAAAGGTTCGGGGGTCACGTTTGACAAAGGGGAAGGCAAGGATAGAATCCAAGGCACCCCTTTGACCTAGCCAAGGCTAGTTGCGCGACTTAACCTTACCTTTCCTAATTTTCTACCCAATATATGTTCGCACGTTGGACATGACTATATGAATGCAAAAACCTAGACCTAGGGGGATCGGGGGAAATTTCTCTTCAAAGGTCGAGTGGTGCCAATCACATTAATTGTGAAGCCCAATAATGATCCTTTTGGAGAGGTCACACCTAAACCTAAATGACGTGAAAAATGAGTGGAATGCATGCCATGTGAAAGTGTGAGCTTGTGTGAAGTGAGAAAAATGATAAAAGTAATAAGATAAGAGTGAAGGTGTGCAAATGTAGATGACAGTACTCGTGTGCGAGTGAAGATAAAATGCTCGTGTGCAAGTGTAGATAAAAGGGTTCGTGTGCAAGTGGAGACAAAAAAGTGTTCGTGTGCAAGTGAAGGTGATAAAAAGGTGCATGTGTGCAAATGAGACAAAAGTGAAAGTGTAATGATAGAGTGGATTGACAATGCATGAGCCTAGGGAATTCATGCATATTGGGTACGGGGAGACCTAAATCGTGACTTGATTTTCCCTTTGATTAGAAGGCAAAACTAGCGTGCTAAGGCTATCGAGTAGCCACACTCGCTCGTTTCCCTTATCGGAAGGGGACACTCAAGCAAAATGAACCCTATAGCTAGTATGGGATGCAAAACCTAAAGTGAGGGGAAAGGGGAATCGAGGAGCATGCCAGATGATAAAACTAAGAAAAAATGCATGATATGTAGTGAACAGGCAAATAATGCATTAATGAAAAATAAAGGAAAAATTCTATTGGGTCTAGCGTTGGACTAGCCCTTTCTATGAATTCCTAATGAAATAATGAGCCACAACTAGCGTTGGACTAGTGTGGTGACGTATGTTCATCCATTCCATTCATTCATGGTTATGAAAGCAAGTAGACATGCCAAAACGCTCGTAAACACATAGCACGTAGCACTTAGCATGCTCGACTAGATGCAAGAGCCTACCAAAGCAATTAAACATGTAGCAACAAAAGCAAGCAACCAAGGGGAAGGGGAAGTGGACCAGATGCTCTCCGAGCCCTATCTATTACAAGCCAAGAGGTGTACACATACCCCATAAAAGCATAAAGGGGAAGGGGAAATGGACAAGATGCTCTCCGAGCCCTATCTATTACAAGCCAAGAGGTGTACACATACCCCATAAAACTTAAATAAAAGTAAAAGCAAGCAAGGAGGTAAGGAAAGCGGAGTAGGCATGCATATTCACATAACACGTAGGAGCACATAGGGTCAAATGAAGTGCAAAATGAGGGATAGAGTGTACCTCCCTTGAAGCGACGCCCTAACGTAGTGAAATTACTAATTTACCCTCCAAAATAATAAACAGGTCAAGGTACCACTTAAATTATCGAATAATCACACGAAACAACCATTAAACACAAACAAATGGAAATTGAGCATGAAACGAAAATTAAATATGGAATAGACCATGCATGTGCAAGCAAAACTCGGTCTCAAATAAAAAGCCTCAAGAATCTAAAATGGAGTGCTAAATTGAAATGCTGTGAGTGGAATCTATCGCCATCAAGTGCAAAAAATCACGAAAGGAAGAAATGGAAAATTATTAAAGTTTTAGAAACAAGATTAACTAAGCAGAATTTAAATCAAACAAAATCAAGACCACCAATGCTTCCAAGCTACCAAACTTTCATGATTTGATCCTAGAATTCTATTAACATTGTCCACAATTCACATGAAAAAACATATCAAGGCATAATTACACAAAAGAGATCCAATTGCGAAAATTAATCAACCATGCAAGCCCAATCAAAATGTTCAAGGAATTTTAAAAGGTCAAATAGCAAAGAAAAAGTCAAGCCATGGTTCCAATTGCAACTATCCTAGGATCTAATTGCAAGAAATTTGAATGTAATTGGGCCTTAGTAGACCAAGAGGGGACTTGGGGGTCAAAGGTGCAATTTTCTGGAGTTGTTTCATGCAAAACCATGCAACCTCACGTGAATACAGCTTCTGCAATTTCCATCTAACATTTCTGCCGCAATTTTGTTCCAACTTCAAGTACTGAGTCTAGACCCAAACCAATCATCCAAACTGCAAACTAAACAAACACAACACAAGCTTGACATCCAACAAGCAAAACATGGAAAGAAATCATGCAAACATTGAATCTGAATCATGCAAGACCCACGGATGAAGTGGCTGCCACTACAAAAGAAAAAACTTGCTGCACTTGTCATTCAACAATTTTTTTTTTTTTTTTGCAGCTCCAAGAAACTTTCGGCCAGCCTTGATTTCATAAATATGGGCTACAACTTAATAACAATCAGATTCGTGAGACACTTTCATGCAAAGTCTCATGTAACAAAAAAAGGCAAGAGCTTCTGCAACAAAACAAACCAAACTGCTGCATTTTCTACTTTCAAACACCGATATTGAGACTCAAACGCACGGCTTTGTTTCAAAACAACAAATCAGATTCCAAACCCAAATGCACAGCTTTGAACTAGGCAACAACCACGTCATTATCATCATTCGAACAGGCAGAAAAACTTAGAAAGATCCCATGCAAAAATTCCAGGCAAGTACGCAAGCATTTGATGAACTAAACTGCTGCAACTTTTCTTAGTTTTATCTTCCAAGACCAGATTCATATTCAAGCGACCTTAACCAAAATTTCCTTGATCTAACACCTAAACTTTGAACTAAACAAAACAAGACATGAATTTGACATCTAAACAAACAAAAAAACATATGAGAACTGGTGCAAAAGGTCACAAAAAAAAAACTCAAGCATGCTGCAAACTCATGGTTACATAGTCTCATTCAATTTCTATCAATTTGGCCGAATCTATATTCATGCAAATAACCCAAGTATCTCCACTTGAATCAAAATGCAGAGATTTGAAGCAAAGGTAGGAGTAAGATCAAACAGGTTTTAAACTCAAAAAAAGCAAAAAAATGATTTGAGGAACAAGATTTTTCTGAAATTTTCACATGCCACGGCTTTTCTTTCCACTTCATGATGTTGGCCAGATTTTGGTTCAAATGCAAAGCTTTGATTAGATGTTTTTCGACCCAACATTACAACCTTAAACTAAGCAACAAATTGCACAATGATCACAATCTAAATGACCAGAAAAAATAGAAATGCATCGTCCCAAAGCTCTGGAAAATAAATGCAGAAATGGTTTTGGTAACCAGATTTTTCCTTTTCATCGTGCAGACCAAGTTTTGGTTCATAGACAAGGCTTTGATTAGATATTCCTCATTTCAATATCCCACTTTACTGAGCAACAAAAACTACATGATGATCACAATCAAATGACCAGAAACTTGGAAAGGTACCACACGAGAATTCTGGAAAAATGCAACTACTTGAAGAAACCAAACTGCCGTAACTTTCTTAAATTCTCAACTCAAGCGGCATATCAGAATTTTGGCTTGGGCAAACATGCGATGTATGGACAGAGCAACCATTCCCAGATTTCAATCCAAACAAAAGGTTCCAACAACAACCAAGACAAAGGCTTCACAATCCAAACCACAACAGACAATAGAATGAAACAGGCGACTTTTCCCATGATTTGCATTTGACAAATTAAATGAACAGGCCAAAAAGATCCTTCCTTTTCAAGGCTAGGAGATTGCTATTGAATTTCAACCTAGGAACAAAACACCAATGGACTTCAAACCTTCCCCACTGATCGTGCAAGACAACGGCAGGCATAAAAAACTAATTTCGACGCAACATGGAACTCATAGACTTGAACTTGTAAATGCCTAATCAGGTATATATATGCAACTCAATGTTTAGAGGGGAGAATGGCTTACTGTGGCCTCTCCTTTGTTCGATGGTCTGGGCTACCAAGGCGTGGTGGAGCGCCGACTGCTTCTCCAGGAAACCAGCCGCTGCGATGGAAGAACCACACTCAGCTTCGTCGTCCTCCTTCACTTCACGGTTCTTTTGTCTCCCTTTTTGCTCTCAACTCAAATCTCTCAGCTTTCTATCCTCCCCTTCCCCTCTGTTTCACTCCTTTTCCTTTTCACTTTCTGGTTGTTTCCCTTGTAAACTCCCGGCTTCTTCTCTTTTTGATTCTCTGGTTCCTTTTTCCTCTCGCTGTTTTTCTTTCTAGCTTTCAGCCCCCGGATCCTGCTTCTTTGTTTCTGTTTTTCCTTTTGCCCGTAAGTTTTCCCAGCTTTTCCCTTCCGATCCTCTCAACCTTTCTTCTTTTGTTTTCCGAAACCCTCTCCCCTCCAAACTCTCCTCTTGCGGCTGCCATCTTCTTTTTCTTTTATATTGGACCCTCCAACCCTAAAACACTCAGCACTCTCTTCAAATATTGCAGCCCAAGGGGCTCACCAAGGCCCTCTCTTGCAAGCTGCAAAAACGCAGCTTGCAAGTCGCGTTTCTCTCTTTTTTCTTTTTCCTTCTTTTTTTTTTTTTTTTTTTAACTTTCGACTTAATAAAACACAGAAATGATAAAATATAAATAATAATAATAACAAATTGCCAAAAACCAAGTAATAATAATAATAATAATAATGAAAATAATTTAAAAACTGAGCAACTAAAAACAACAAAAATGACCATTTTTCCATCTCTTTTTGTTTCATTTTTTTTCATTTTCCCCAAAATAACTTAATAAAAATAACTAAAATGCCCAAAGATTGAATTTAAATAAATAAACATATTTTTGTGAACAAATTTTCCTTTTTCCTTTTTCTCTTTTTTCATTTTTCCGATCTAACTAAAGCCTATTTTTTTGAATTTTTCTTTTCAAGAAAGCATTGAATAAAAATAAAATGACTATAACATATTTTTGATGTTTTTCCCTTTTTTTCTAAAAACTCTACGCTAATTTTAAACTTAAAAGCTAAGACTAAAAATTAAAACTAAAAGTAAACAACGAATGCAAGCAATCTAAAATGAAAATCATGAAATAGATGCCACATAAAATTATTCAAAATTTGGTGTCTACAACCACTCTCTTGGTCTCTTAATGAGCCTGTAATTGAGTGGGAAATGAACCTAATTTGTTAACGATTTCACTCGTTGCCCTAAGATTGGGAAACAAAGGTGTTTGTAATTGAGATACTTGACGTTTGACTACTGCATTGCTTGACAGCTGAGTGTTCCACTACCTGTGTCCTGTTATGTGAAATATCAAAATATCTGAAATACTTGATTTATGACTGTTGGACCCAAGTACGGTGTTGATAAAATGGAGGCGATCGTGTACTTTATCGCACTCGACCTCCCTTGTTTTCCAATAAGGTTCTGTATACTATTATTATGAGTTGTGATTTCTCTATATATGACTGTGTTTGAGTTGTTTGGGTGATATTCCATCAACTACTGCTACTGTTTGGGTACCCAACCTCATAAGTGAATCGGTTGTATCGAACCAACAAGGGCTTGGTCGCGAAGGCCGATAAACCTTGGGGACTGATGTTTGGAGTTCCCTGGTGAAGTATAGCCGTTGTGCTTACTTGTTGTGTTGCCCAGCACAACTAGTGGTAAAATCCTCGACTTGATCCTGTTTCTTTGGAATCTTGAATTCCTGGTATACTCGAGTATTACCAAACTTCTGTTTATGGCGTGCGGGCTTGGTAGGGGGTTGACTGGTGGACGGAGATTGGTGAAAGCAGTGTTCTACGGACTTACATTCTATGCATACAAACGTTGACGGAGGGTCAACGGATCCAGTTATGATCAAGCTCCAGTGGTTATTGGCTTTTGAAAGCTACCCGTATTCTTGAATTGAACTGTGATTAAACTGTTATCTTCCTATATGATGTTATTTAATCATTTTGTGACTTTACCTGGCTATGTGTTTACTTGTTTTATTTGGAACCTCGCTGGGCGTTAGCTCACCCCATTCCCTTTGTTTTCCTTAATAGATCGAGAAGGGACTTGATCAAGAGCTTTCATAGCTTTCTTTTGCTTGTACTTGTGTTTTGAGGTTGTAACTTTTTGTTAAGAATACCTTACTTTTAACTCCTGTAAGCTTGGTTCTATAAGTCTGACTTATGATATGTAAGTTATGTGTGGAGTGGTAAGTTGACTTTTAGCTATATGTATACTAGCTTTTGGATTGTTGGTGTAGTGATTATGTTTAATTAGGGTTACATTCCCTTGCTTGGAAGATATCCCATCCGCTTCATTTGAGTTATTAGTACTTTGATCGACTGAGTCCCGGCGAGAGCTGGGCAGGCGGTCCACTGATACCCTAGGGTTCGTCCTAGGGAGAGGTGGGGCTATCACAGTTGGTATCAGAGTCTAGATTTCAGATCTTTGTAGTGTATCCTAGATTTAAAAGTTTAGAATGCCAGCCTGTAGGATTTGGTTTGAAAGTTGAGTGACCGCTGGTAGGGATAAAAATTAGAACCTAGGTTTGAATTGGCCTGAGTGAATCAAAAATTTTCAACTTGAGGATTATATTAGACTATTCCCCGTTAAGAGTACTTAAGTTTCCTCCACACTTTGTGTAGGATGGACGGGACGGATCTAGTGGCCCTAGCAATAGACCGGTTCGTGAGCCGTTCCATGGAGACGTACCGATGATTAAGTATCGAGTCTGGCCCGGAGGAGCTAGAGCCTAGTAGAGCCCATCTAACTGCTACAAGCGGTGTGGGTGTCTACATATTTATACCTATCCTAATGAAGTAGTATTGGCCGTTGTGAAAGAGTGGAAGGTGATTGCAAGGGACAATGCTGGGCTTGAAACTGAAGTGAATCAACTAAAGGAAACTATTAAAACGCAAACTGATCGGATTAAGGAGTTTGAGTATGACGTGGTCGAGAGCCGAGAAAGAGTTGATGACTTTTGTGCGTAGCTTAGAGAAGCTCAGGAGCGCATGGTTAAAAAGACCATGAAAGTGAGGAATAGAGCTGAATCGATTCTGAATATTTGTGATAACTTACTTTGAGATGTGAGCGATGAGGTTTTCTACATTGAAGGCGAGGCAGGAGTTGAACCTGCTCAGGTTGAGGAGTCAGCTAGTCCCGCGGCGGACTAAACCTTTGCTTCTAGACTACTCTTTTGGAGTGATTTTGACTACTGTACATAGAGAGGATAGGGGATGTGGTAACTCGGTAGTTGAACTGCTTTCTTTTGGCCACTTACACAAGATTTTTACTTGATATGACTGTATGACTGTATCTGTATTTTTTAGGCTCGTACTTGATATTTTTGGTCTTGTTATTCTGTAAACAGCTGCTATGAGCCTTTGAACGTATAATACTTTAACTGTGACTGTGACTTTGATTGTGACTATAACTTTGACCTTGGCATTGACTTTGACTTTGACTTTGACTGTAACTTTGACTTTGTTTCGGCATTGGCGCTTAACTGCTTTGCATTTTCACTCACTTATCGTGACTCCGATTTCACTTTTATTTAGCTTTTGGAAATGAATAAGTATCTGTTATGTATCAACACGTACTTACTCGTTAGTTATTATATTTGGGCCCTAAACCAGTGAGTAAGAATGGGAACTAGACGACAACGTGGTCGAGACCGTGGGTGAGAATCCAGGCAAGTCTAGGACCAAGGAGAGGAACAAGGGTCTGTAGCAAACCAGAACCAGGGACCCCGAGGTGAAGGAGGGGACCAGGTAGCTACGACTATCAATCGAATGACGGATTTACTAGCCCGTTTGGTTAACCAGCAAGGTCAAGTACCTGGTAACCAGCAAAGGGACCATGAAAATAAGGCCCTGAAACGGTTCTAAAAGTTCGATCCTCTTAAATTTCTTAAAGGACCAGATCCCAAAGCTGCCGAGAATTAGTTTGAATGAATGGAAGAATTTTTGCTATTTTGCGTGGTTTTTGCGCGGAGTGAGCTTGGGGTCAAGTGGTGTTCTTGGGCGTAAACTATGAATCAAAACTGTTATAAGCATAAACCCTTTATCAGGGTACTTGGGAGAAATAGATATGTACGTCGGGTAGGAATCTCTAATATGTGTGATTTACTCTTGGGACAGGCCGGCTCGAGTTGTGAATTATCTCATTGTGGATTCTTGTCCTTGAGTACCAAAAAGTGGAGAACACTACTAGAATAAGGGTCTGTATCTTGATTGCACTTGAGATAAGTTTTAATGGCAAAAGTCAAGGCGCGGAGGATTCTAACACTTGACCTAGTTGTTGGACTGATTGAGGGAATAGATCTCGGAAGTTATCATGGACTAATCTAGAAATAGTTTGTTAGGGTTTCTATAGACGGTGGCTAGATTGTAGTGTACGTCGAGAAATTTGCACTGAAGACCTATTTCCTTCTCCTATGACTGTGAAGACTTGATAAGTGTTTATTTAGTATGTGAGGTGGTTTGATTGCAACTATATGGATATTTCTACCCCTCTTGTGATATTCTTTCCTATACTTCCTTGACAACTATACACTAATGTCTATGTCGCGCCCCATTTTTTAATAATAAATAATGAGTTTAGAAAAATGGCTTTTGATTCAATTTTTGATTGGAAAATGAACTTTTGATTTAAAAAGAAATGAAAAACATATGGGTCTAAATGGGACTTGAAAATGAGACGTTTTGACTCAAAATATAGTTTAAAAGGGGTTTTTTGAATGGAAAATGGAGTCGCCACTTGGTATTGAATTGAGGTGTACCAAGTCACCTAAAAATGAATTTTTAAAGAAAAAATAGAAAACCCTTTTTAAACGACTCCAAGTCTACGAAAATCAGAGAAAAAGATTCGGGAGTCACATTTGAAGAAAGGGAAGGCAAGGATAAGAATCCAAGGCACCCTTTCAACCTAGCCAAGGCTAGTTACGTGATTTAGTCAAAAATTTTCTTATTTTAACCTAAAAATTTATCACATTTGGATGTACTATATGAATGCATACCCTAGACTTAGGAGGGTGTCGGGGGGTCAAAATGTATCTTCAAAGCTTGCTTGGTACCAATCACATTAATTGTGATGCCCAATAAAGACTCTTCGAAGAAGTCACAAATAATGGAAGTCATGAGACTCGAAAGAAAGAAAAAGTAAAGAAAATAGTAATATACCGATGTGTATGACCTAAAGGAATGCATCATAATGGGTGCGGGGAACTTATACTCGTGACTTTCAATGTTCCCTTTAATAGAGGGAATACGAGTGTGCTAAGGCTAGAGAAGCCAAACTCGTTCATATCCCATATCCAAGGGGTTTTTCCTAGTCTAATCAAGCAAATGTACTTAGGTCTAATGCTTAGATGAAATGCAGGTCTAATGTCATGTTTTCATACAAAAAGGGGTAAGTAGTATTCATATAAGGGAAAATATGGGGAAGGGATATACGTATAAGGAGGGGTGTCATGCAAAAAATGATAAAAGACCCTAAAAGGTGAAAATTATGCATGAGATGAAGTGGTTTTATCACACAATCATGATCTAACGCTCGATGGGCTCCTAAGGGTCTAGCGTTGGACTAGCCCACGTCTACAATTTCCCACTAGCATTGGACTAGTCCATGTCTATGGATCCTCACTAGCATTGGACTAGTGGGCAATCGGGACAAAGAGCCACAGCTAGCGTTGGACTAGTGTGGTGACGTCACACATTAATTATAATCTCATAAAAACATAATAAAGCGAGTAAACACATAATGTCATATAAACACATAACACATAGGCATGATACCTAGATGCAAGACCCTAAGAAAGCGGTAACACATAGCACGTAAGCATGCAAAACACACATAAGGCAAATAAAGCAAATAAAGCTCTAACTATTACATTCGGGGGAAACCTACTACAATCTAAGGGGGGAGGCGGAAAATGAAATTAAATAAAATAAACCTAACTATTACAACTTGGCATTTAAATGCCTTTCTAATAATCAAAAAATGAACTAAATTAAATATACGAAATTATGACGACTAAAGCGAATAAATAAATAAAATGAAAACATTCGAAAGGCATGCAATTAAGCGCATAAATCACATAGACACATAGGGTCAAATAAAGTTAGAATGAGGAATAGAGTGTACCTCCCTTGCAATGGTAATCAAATGAAGGAAAAATGGCTTCAAAACAATAAAAGGGTCAAGGCACCAATTAAATAGTAAAGTATAAACAAAATCACCAAATCCCTCCCAATTGCGACTTAAATGAAATCAAATAGTGCATAATTTCAAAGAAAGTAAATTATTGATCAAATTTCTAAAATAGAAAAACTACTAAGGACCCAATAGCAACCATTAACCAATCATTCAAGTCCAATTGAAATATTTTGGGAACTTCAAAGGTCCATAAGTAATGAAAAGGTCAAGTAATGGTTCAAATTGCAATTACTTTAGGACCTAATTGCAAAAAATTAGCACTTGATTGGACCCTTGTAGGATTAAGCAAGAAACAAAGGATTAAAGCGTAATTTTTGAAATTTGATTCATGCATGCAATGCAAAGCTTTCGGCCAACTGAAGCAACTTTGCTTGGCCAACTGAAGCAACTTTGCTTGGCCAACTGAAGCAACTTTGCTTCTATCATCTCTGCTGCGAACTCGCAGCTTGTTAACAACCCAGAAAGATGTCCAACGCTATAAACAAAACCCAAGCCTCATCAATTCCTCTACAACCATCACTAACATAAGATTGAACATGCAAACAAAGTGAGGAAATTCAACTTCGTGGGCTGTTACAGGACGAAATCAAAGCAGCAACACATGACAAAGAAATGCAGCTTTCTTTCATTCAAACAAGAATTCCAAACTCTCATCTTAACAGCATACCAATGATAAAAGACTTCATGGGCTAGATTAAGGCAATAAAAATGATCCAAAGCACAGAGCAGTAGGAGGCATCCGAGACTTCATACATCAGAAAAAAAAAACTATAAGCCCCAGTAGCTTCATAATGCAACTGAACGTAAAATTGCAGCAGAGGCGAAATGACACTCACGGCAAGCATGCCCACAGCCCACTATCATGACAACTGAACACCAAAGGGAGTACCAACTTCAAACAACCAAGCACCTCAGTATGAACCCAACATGCTTTCTACTTTTCCCCATAAAACTTTAGATGTTAACACACCAAGATCAGAAGGAAAACCATGCGGCCTTAGCAAATTTCTGAAGCTTATCTGATATTTTAATGTTTAGCAGTCTCACGCGACAGCAACAAGTTTTAACAGCAACAAGGATTCAATCATTCTTCAACTGTCAAAATTTAAAACTTTGGAACATCAGAGATCACCAAAAAGAACCCACGGACCACATCTATTTGATCTTGGGGGAGGAAAATGCGAAGCTGATGGGTTTTTAGGTTTCCAAAATTTTTACCATACCAGCTCAAAACACGACCCACGCATAGCCACAAGACTTGACCTTTTTACTCACAAATGAAGAAACAAACTCTTGGTGAACATGAAACAAAAGGGGCGGAAGAGTAGACAACAAAAACAGTGAATTTCCCATAAGCAAAGTCACGAAAACACATGCTTTGAAAATTTAAAGATGTCTGTGTTTTGAAGAAATACTGGAATTTAAAGGAGAAAAACAACTTACAGTACTCGTGCTTTCTTGATGAAGATCCGCAACTACTGGTGGCGTGAGGGTTAGCAATTCCAGTGGCTCTCCTTGCTCTGCCGCCGCAGACACCCCCTCGGTCTTCCTTGCTTCCCAGACTTTTATCCCTTCATGGCTGGTTCATCGGCCGTCCCTTCTCTCTACCTGTTGCCCATTCTTTTCCTCCTTCTTTCTGCACAGCTGAAACCCTTCTAGCTTAGCTTTTCTTCAGCCGTCATCAGATTCTTCCCTCTCAAGCCCTTTTTCCGTTCCTCCTTTCTCACTCCCTCGGCTCTCAACTCTCTTTTACCATCATCAGATCCTCTATAGCCGTCCCCCTCTCAACTGTCTACCTCTCTCAAAACCTAACCTTTTCTCTCAGTCATCCTCTTATCACTCTCTATGCTCCTGCCGTCAGTCCTTCTCTTTGTTTTCACTCTCCCGCCGTCACTCTTATGCTCTCCTTTCAAGAATCCTAGCCGCCGTTTCCTAGTTTTCCTCTACCCTTTTCTTAATCAGCCGCCTCCCAGAAATTTCTCTCCCGCTGTTCCCCCCTTTCTGCTTCTGCTGGTCTTTTTCTTTTATCGGAATCCCTAGGTCCCTAAAACCCTCACCTCAAAGGTGAGGATGAAGGGTAGATTATTACCAAAGATCTGAGCCATTGGATGGCATTTTTTGGATAAGGTTGGGATCAAAGAAACCGCTGCAAATTTCTGTTCTTTTCCGTTTCATGCTTCTGCCTTGAAATGAAATATTGAGAAGGAGCTTGGATCAAGTGCGGCATGGTGCATGAGCTCTCTTCTTCTCTCTTTTTTTTTTTTTTTAACAAAATAAATAAATTGAATCTAAAAATTTAAAGAGTATTTTTTTGTGAGCAATTTTCTTTTTTTTCGAAAAATCTTAATGCGTAAATATCTTAAAATAAAATTAATAGACAAATAAGAAAAAATAAAAATGAATAAAATTAACAAATAAAACTAAATTAAAAGATTTGATGTCCAAAATGCTAAAAATGTCTAAGATGAAATTATGAGATAAATTAAAACAAAATAATAAATAAATAAATAAAAGAGTAAAAATTTGGTGCCTACAGTCTAAGTATGGACTTGACTCGATTATTATCGTGATGAGATCGTGAGTTTTAGAATTATGCATGGCGATTTGAGAAAAGAATTGGATTCTATACCTGTATGCAAGAGCTTGAGATAGGATGTGGAACTTTCGACATACAAAGTACGCTTTAGGGATTCGTTATGTATGAAAATGGCAATGGTACTCCTTGTGCGAAGACTCCAGATTAGGAATAAGTAACATAGTATTTTGAAGTATTGTCCCACTTGTGTTTTACTTTCTCGTCTATCTCATTTAAGAATAGTTAAGTTTAATTCCTCGTGCTTAGATTGAAAATGAATGAACTTAAAAATTATATGATTAGAGCTTCCATGAAGCCAATCGTAATTGGAGTTGCCTGGCAAGCTATCATTGAATCAAGTGAGTCGGCAAGGTGACAAATGCGACTGATCTGTGTAAGAAAATAGAGATTATTCGAAAGGAAGTAGAGTTTCAAAAGAGATTAACTGAGCACAGGTAAGGACGGAGGAAACAAGAATACCTGGAGAAAATTAAACTATTGTACTAGAATATAGAATTGAAAAAGAAATAAGAAGGGATTCCAGAAGGGGTATGCAATAAGTTTGAATTAGTGCTTTTGCCTAGTCTAATAGCATTTCAAGACATCCTTTGTCAAGTTAGCCATTAGTGAGATCTTGCCTGAAATAGTTGTGATCATTGGACTGTGCGTAGTGAAATTTTATGTAGTAAGTTGTATTCCCGTTAGGAACAGTGGACTTGGTACCTGCTGTTTTAATAAGTGCTATTAAATATTGGTGGTTGGGCAGTATTGAATCCCTGTCCATGAGTCTATCCCTATATTTTAGTCTTTAAGTTAAGTGAAAATTTTTCGTTTGTCATTCGAAAAGAAGAAATTATTCAATGAACAGTGTATGGATTTAAGAGCTAGTAAGAATGGTAACCAAGTTTTAACTCTTCTTTTATCGAGATTAAAGTTTGTGTCATTTCTTACCTTTGATATCTTCACTGACTTTAGTTAGCATGATGTTTTAGCCATTGCACTATTATGATTTTCCCTCTAGATAGATTTTGGTAGTGGCATGAGTGGAGAGATTTTGCAAGAAAAGCATTAAGCTTCCATTTTTCTTGAAGGTGCAAGGCAATTTTGGCAATAAACTTTCCTCTGCTTCCAATATATGCAAACTAGTGGATTAGGGTTCAATTTCGCTAGTTTCATGAGAAAGTTTCATGGTTTGAAGCTATGTTGTGAAATTTTCAGTTTTGTGGTAATTTTCTGCCCACACATGATGCTTAAGTGTTGGCCATGGTTCGGTAGCTTTGCTATATGAAATATCTAGCTTTTAGATACTAGTTTGACTAGCCTAAAGAAACGTCCAGCTTGTGATTAGGAATTTCAGCTTAGGGTTTCATTTTCTAACTTGAGTAGGTGACGGTTATATGCTTGATTTAGTGACTTGTTGGCTTGATATGTATATGCTTGAGTTGAAGCTGTTTCATGGGAAGAATAAAGCCTTGAATTGGCTGAAAAAAAAATTAAAATTAGTAAACACAAAGGAAGTGCCGCTGAAAATTTTTCCACAAGGAACCTTGGAAAGTTTTAGGAAATCTGTTATATCCTGCTGTAGAAAAAGTCAAAATTGAGTTTCGCTTGTTATGTTTGAAACCAAATTCAGAGTACTATTAACCGTAAAATTTCAGCATTTTTCTGAAATCCCATGAATAACTCTGATTTTTCAAAATTGACTGAAATTGCATACTTGTTCTATCTTTTACTAGATGTAGCAGTAATTTTAGGTTGGAATTTGACTTACTTGTGGATAGGATCTTACTATGGTATCTTCTAGAAAGTTGTAACAATTTGAATCTGTTTTCCAATGGTATAAAGTTTATAAATTTTGGACTTAAGAATCTAGAGATATGATTTTCAAATGAGATCACGCAAAACTGGAAAATTTCTATTTTCCTGGGGTTGTTCCTACTTACATTTCCAACTTTAGGATTGGAGTTGGTAAACTATTTTGAAGTTGGTTTATGAGTGGAATCGAGGCTTAAATGAAAGGAAAATGAGTTTTTCAAATCATTTTAGGTCAAATAATTTACAACTCTGTATTTTGAACGTCTTCTCTACTTTCTTCAAAATGTTTGACTATAAGTGATAATCTTCTACTCTAAATGACTTTTGCAACATTGATTGGTAAGTACATGACGATTACTCCTCGATTGGAACAAGCAAGTATTATATTTTGAGAGATTATACGAGTATAAAACTTGTAAATCGATGCATGTACTGAATAAAGTTTGAAACCTCAATTCCTACATAATATAGCTTTGTATTGCTTGTTTTTTATTTAAGCATGTGAGCACATGACTCGAGAGAGTTAAAAAGGACATTTACGCAAAATATCCTGAACTATTCAGTAATCAAGGCAAGAATTTCGAGGATTAAATTCTTTAAGGGGGAGAGAGTGTGAGAACCCTCACTTTAAAATATAATTTTCCTAAACTACATGCCTTGTCCTAAGATTTAAATCACTCATTATATGCCCTAACATTGTATTTTACATGTGTTACAACAATTCCCTTGTATTGACCCTCACTTTAAAACACAATTTTTTCTTATTTACATGGCTAATTCTAAGACTTAGACCACTTATAATATGTCCTTGCATTATATTTCCTATGTGTCATAACAGTTTTCATGCATTACATTTCATTTCTTTTACTTCAATTAAAAATAATTTTCTTGAAATAGTTACATTATTCCTCCACTTACATTTTTTCAAGTGGCTTATATTTGTGGTAGGGACATTATATGAGAGATTAGAGGTGTTAATTAGGTATTGGTACATTTGAAAGGGTTAAAACATCATTAGTCAAAGGATTAAGAGAAGTTGTGGACAAGAAGTGGGCTATGTGGCAAAACCCTAGCCAAGTATTTTGTTTGACCAAGGGTTAGAAGACAATTTAAATCAAATTTGGCCTTTTCTTTTCTTATTATGGCCAGCCACCTTGAAGCTTAGAGTGGAAGAGAGAGACTTCATTTTTTCCTTGCTTTTAACCCTAGTTTATCATGATCAAAAACCAAAAGAGAAAGATCTAGAACTAGTGAGAAACTTTCCTCCAAAATTGGTGCTTGATTCAAGCTTGAAATTTTCATTTTGGTGGGTTGACTTGGTGGTTCAAGCATCTTAGAAAAGAGGTAAGTACACTTTAAAAGGTAATTTTATGGTGTTTTAACATGTGCCTTAAGCTTTTGGGCAAACTACAAGTTGATTTGGCTGAATTTGAGGTTGATCTCTTGGATTAAAACAAGTAGTAGTTGAGTTGGGTTAGCATACCTACCAAGTGTTTGATGAAATGTTTGCATGAGTTGGGTTTAGCATACCTACCAAGCGTTTGATGAAACGTTTGCATGAGTTGGGTTAGCATGCCTACCAAGTGTTTGATGAAATGTTTGTATGAGCTGGGTTGCATGCCTACCAAGTGTTTGATGAAATGTTTGCACTTTGTTCATGGTTGGTTATGAAGTATTAACATGTTTTAAACCTCTTTTGAGTGAGATATAACACTTGGAATGTGGTTTAAGTGAAAATCATGCAAGGATGAAGGTTGAACAAATATGGAAAAAGTGTGGACTGTTTTAGGGTTCCTTTCATTATTTGATTGTTATGGTTCCCTTAATCATATTTATGTGTTACACCTTGAACTCCTATGGTCCTAGGTGACTTGACTTCTTGTACATGAACATTTGGGGACTGATTTGGGTGAATTTGGATCAAAACCAATGAAGTTAGCACCTAGAACTAGAGTAGTTTGGAATAAGGTCAAGGCTGATCCAGGGTTGAAAAAATAGCCATCTTGTCTGAGCCACTGATTTCGATAGGAGATGAACCATGGTGCGACCTTGGTACTATTGGAAATCCCTTCGAGTCTAGTTTCCAACGCCACTGACGGCAGCTAATTTTGACTTTTCTACAGTAAGTTATAACCATTTTACTGAGACTGCCTGGGCAAGACTGTTCAACCCGTGAAGAAACTCTTAAACTCAAATGAAACTTTTCTTTTGGCCAATTTCCTTGTACTTGTTAAACTTGTTTTCTCATGAGATTTTACTGTATTTTGGGCCAACTTTACATGATGAATTGTATGATTTTGACCACTCACTTGGTCTCTTAATGAGCCTACAATTGAGTGGCAAATGAACCTAATTTGTTAACGATTTCACTCGTTGCCCTAGGATTGGAAAACAAAGGTGGTCGTAATTGAGATACTTGACGTTTGACTACTGCATTGCTTGACAGGTGAGTGTTCCACTACCTGCTACCTATTATGTGAAATATCAGAATATCTGAAATACTTGATTTATGACTGTTGGAGCCAAGTACGGTGTTGATAAAATGGAGGCAAGCGTGTACTTTATCACACTCGACCTCCCTTGTTTTCCAATAAGGCTCTGTATACTGTTATTATGAGTTGTGATTTCTCTATATATGACTGTGTTTGAGTTGTTTGGGTGATATCCCATCAACTACTGCTACTGTTTGGATACCCAACCTCATAGGTGAATCGGTTGTATCGAGCCAGCAAGGGTTTGGTCGAGAAGGCCGATAAACCTTGGGGACTGATGTTTGGAGGTCCCTGGTGACGTATAGCCGTTGTGCTTGCTTGTTGTGTTGCCAGCACCACCAGTGGTAACCGATGAAACTTACATAATCTAGCCAAAGTTAAAGATTTTCACATGCCTCTAGCATTCCAAAATAAAGCTTTAATCATTGGGAAGGAATTAAAGAAAAAGCTGAAGGACACAAAGCCATCATCTTATGTGATTTTTTGCTAACCACAGGCTGCCAATCATCAAACTTTTTAACACCATCTAAACGTCTATACAGTCTTCCATCGACTCTAGGGGTGGCTTACGAGTCGACAAATTCATATAAGCAGCCAAATTCTTTTCCAACACTACAATATCCAAATTCGTCCAATTCGAATCACAACTATCATCTAGGAAGGAATAAGTTAAAATTTGATTAGCCACATTCTCTATAATTTTTAGCAGCCACTAAAATAGTTTCATCCACCAAACCCTTAAGCGTTGAAGACCCTACTACACAAGTCGAGGAATTTGTTTGTAGTGAAGTAGAAAGAGGAAAGCTGACAATGTTGGCAACTATTGAAAGTTCGGAAACTCAAACAACCACTGTTGAACTCCTGAAGAGGGAATAACAACCCTACCCCAACGAATCCTTTTCTAAAGTAATAACTGCTGAATCAAATTGAACTGGGACAAGGGACTTATCTCCTAATGACGCAAACAACACCAGTAGGCTCGTCGAATTCACAAGACTAGTTGAAACTTGACCTTCTGAGATCGATGCCATAATATGAGAGATCTCCTATGTAGAACCAACTTCAACAATCGAAGGTGTGACATGTTCGGGACTTGCAACGGACAAAGCCCTTGCATCTGAAGAAGCAATAGGTTGTATGTCAACACCAAAACCGACAGTAGGATTTGCCACACCACTATCGGTTGGAATAGCTGACCTTGTCGCACCATTGACCTCCACTCCCAACAATACAAGAGTTTGTTTCTGTCAAAACTCCTTGTTTTTTTCCTATCTTGCCTTCCTTTTGATTCAATTTGTTCCCCCCAAATCCCGGAGTTTTGAAACTTTCAACTTCAGATGCTTAATTCGGCAGCCATCTTATTCGTGACCTTGACGAAAATAATAAGTACAGTACTTAGGCAAATCTTTCGGCTCTAATAGTTGCCAAAAACCCTCTGATTCACCAGTTGCAACTTCAACCCAAACACAGCTAGGGAGTGGCTTTAGGAGATCAATCTCCAGACACACCCTAACCACACTAGGTTGAGACAAAGAAATTGTTGTAGTATCCTTGAACAACAGCCAACCCAAACAAGAAACTATATGAAACAAACACTCTTTCTTGAAATAATGAACAAGCAATTTAGGCAACGAAAACCACACAAGAACAATAGATGGTTTCGTGTCAACATGAAAAGATGTAGTCCATTTAAACACCTCATAGGATAACTAAAAACGTATCATATATTTCTCCCCCATATGCGATGAAAATCATGCTCACTTTTTAATTGAATCAACACATGTCAATTGTCTAAGAGACCAACAGAGAAAGCATCTTTTAAATCTAGAGTTGTGAAAAACTTACGAATTTCTTCCATCAGCAGAAATCCCTTTGAGAGCTTCCCTCCCAAGGATAATTGAATCAGTAGAAGAGAAAACCACGGCAGGTTCCCCCCCTAGTTGTTTTATGAAGCTCCATTGGTGAATGTTGTTTTGGATGAAATAATGACAAAAAAGATTTATTATGAAAAGTTGGATAAGTAGAGGAAGATGGTTGACCTCCAGTTGACGGCTGAAGGGCAGCTGAAGCAGCCATGGAAGAGTGCCTGGGAAAACCCTAGTTACGTAGAAAGAAGAGAGAGGTCCTTTTGATGGTAAATATGTAATTTGATTAATTATTTAATAAAATACAAAGAAGTGGGACATAAACCTTGAATTACAAACCCATTTTTCAATTAATTTTTTTATTTTCTTAACTATCATTTTATTTCACATACATCACATCTAATCATTATTTCAAAAAATATTTCAAATATCTCTGATCCCTAGACATTGACATCTGTCATAGGATTAAGTGATAGCAAGTAAAAAGTTTGGGGTGAATAAAGAACTAGATATAGCTTAAGGGCATCAATTGTAATCAACCCAAGCAGGACTGCACACAAAAAGGGCAGCAAAGTCAGAATTGGGGTACAAAAGGTCAGCAATACCAGCAGAAAGAAAAGGAAAATGTCGTCGTCGAAGGGGATCGGAAGCGGAGGAGGCGTCGGAGGGCCAAAAACCACCGCACCGGTGGCGACGGAGTTAGATAAGTTAAGCGTGGAGCAGTTAAGAGCCGTAAAAGAACAGGCCGATCTCGAAGTCAATCTTCTCCAAGACAGCCTTAACAACATCCGCACTGCCACTGCTCGTCTCGACATCGCCTCAAATGCTCTGAATGACCTCTCCCTCCGGCCCCAAGGTCCCATTCCAGCTCTGCTAGCTTCTTTTCCTTTTTGCTTTTTTGTTTTTCGTTATTATTAATTGTTTTTTTCTTCAGAAATTTCAATGCAATTAGAGCACTTTTTGAAAATTTTCAAGCTGCTTTGTTGCCGTAATTAACCAATTTTGAGCGAATTGTTGAGTTTCAGTACATCGATTGGTTCATTTAGTTGTTGGCAAGTTTTTGTTTTTGATATATTTAATTCCAAGTTTATTTTTTCCACTTTTTTGAATGAGATATTATTGGTCTTCATGCATTAGTTAATTTTTAGGGAAGAAAATGCTGGTGCCTTTGACGGCATCGCTTTATGTTCCGGGAACACTGGATGATGCTGACAAGGTGCTTGTGGACGTTGGCACTGGATATTTCATTGAGGTTAGAGCAAACGTTCCTTTTTTCTTTTTGTCTTTTGTCTTTTTCCCTTTATTAATCACTTTATCAGTAGCTTACGAGACTTGTGTGGAATGACATGATTATTGAAGTGTAGTAAGATGTAAGGCATTTTTCATAGATTTAATGTGATTGATCGCTTGAGATATAATTGGTATTTAAGATGCATAGTTCAGAGGAATGAATATAACTTCCTTTGCCATTGATTCGATTCCAAGTTTTTCTTTGATCTTTTAAGAATGGACCATTGTAAAAAGCGTGAAGCACCATGTCTTTTGTTGATTAACAACAGTCTTTAAGGCCTAATACAGTGACACCTCTTTATCATAGGTTTCACATGAGAACACCAAGCTTGTATGAACTAGAATTAACTTCATCTTTCCTGAAGTTAGGAAAAACAGTTAGGTAGGGAAAAGTGGTTGGGAATCACAATCTGAAGTTTTACACATTTGGTGCCTCATCATGCGTCAATTTTCTAATATAAACTGCTGGTGATATTTCATTCTTCCATTTAAATGGGAACCTCTATGTGTATGTATATATATATTTTTTTTGGGGATGGGGGGGATGAGAGAGAGAGAGAGAGAGAGTTCTAATCAATTGTGTCTAAACCTGCCTGAGGGCTTTACCACAAAGCAGAGATTACTTTGACTAGATTACTGTCCATTAATATCTTAATTGAGTAATTGATGATATGTTGTAAGGTATACATTAGTTGATATATGCCGTAATAGCTTCAAGTTTGTGAGTTAAGATTTATGACAATGATTGTATGGCTTTATCTCCACTATTGTAAAATGTGATTAACTTGCAAGTGAGAGGACCCGAGGTTTGTAAAATATCAGTTGTAAATCCAGTCTTTATGTAATACATTTGGGTTTCATGTTTTGTTAATATTTCTGTGACTTTCTTCGATAATAATGTTTGTTGAATTGGTACCTATGTTTTCCCCTAAAATGTTGCACATAACTTTTATTACTAGTAGGAGTATCACTCCTTTGAAGTGCATTAATATGGTCTGTTGCAGAAATAACGTGTCATTTGCTTTGGCTTCATGGACTTGGTTAAGTTATCCATCCTGTTGTATTAGTAGAAATTATGATGTGCATTTGCTACATTAATTGGATCTAAATCTAAATTAAATGTCATTGTTCATCCTGTCATTTTTGCTTCATCTAGCTGTTAATTTAGTTTGCTTGTGCATGGTTCTTGTTTGAGTGGTGTATATATCTTATAGGATGTATGCAAATTCATGCCCATTAATCGGCTGATGTGAATTTTACAAGAGTAAGAACTGCTAGTCTGAATTAGGTTATTAACTGACAAAAGGAAGAGGCCATAATTTAAGTTGTACTCTTATTCAGATTTTTTGGAAAGTTTTTCTGAAGTATCTGGAAGGCAAAATAGGAAAGAAATATAAGCACCTGCTTATCAAACAAGAGAAGAGGGACTATTCAATTGAATTTTTTAAGCATTTCTGTTCAAGTGTTAAATCGGTACATAATATCTAGCTTTTCCTAAAGGATATGCTTCTTGGTTCTGATTCCAAAATTTTTACTCATAACCTTAGGTTTCCTCCTATTCTTACTCTCTTTAATCCTAGCATTTTGGTCCTTATTCATTGATATTATTATTATTATAATTGTTTTGTGTAGCTGCAATTAACAACAGCTTAATGTTGTAAAGATACCTCAATATTTAATCTTTTTTTTTTTCAGAAGTCTTTTGCTCATGAAAGTCACATGAGCCTAAACAACCTAGAAAAACACCTGTAAGCTCAATTTGTTCCTAGTGACACTGTTCCTAGAGCTGAATTTTAACAATTTTGCGTCATCTTACCTCTTCCACCTGTCACTGGAAAGAAACAATTTCAGATAAATTAAGAAACTGACATTCCTTTGTTGGCACCTTTAAATAGGCAATGGTAGTGAGGAAGCCTTTTCATTATCTAATGACTAGTTCAAGGAGAAAAAATATGAGAAGAACAGAATAGGAGATAGTCCATTTTTATTTTTGATTGCCAGAATTATGTGAAACTATTTGATATCTGACAATTTCAAACTACATGTGATAACAATAAAATTGCTTTATGTAGAAGTTGTCTAAAAAGTGCTGATGTTTCAACTTCATGATACTGTTCACCATTTCATCTGCTGAGTTTTACATGTTTTCATTTGTCATGAAGAGTAATTTTGTTGTGTGCTAGTCTGCTTTGCTTCTAGTTGAGTAGTTCGAACGTGTAATTCAGTTTTTGGTTTTCTTGAATTAGAAAACAATGGTGGAAGGAAAAGATTATTGTGAGCGAAAGATTAACTTGCTA
Source organism: Coffea eugenioides (assembly GCF_003713205.1). NCBI lineage: Eukaryota > Viridiplantae > Streptophyta > Magnoliopsida > Gentianales > Rubiaceae > Coffea > Coffea eugenioides. Next base: position 17,559,966 of record NC_040045.1, on the reverse strand, counting down.
AAGTCCAACTATGATCAGCTTCTTGAGGTATGACCATTGTTTCCCCAAAATTTTGAAACTGCCTTGGGTTTACTTGTCCTGGTTACAACAGTATTTTTGCTTCCCCCTAACCTTTTCTTCCCCCTTAATTTGTATTTGTTATATGATGTCTTGAATCTAGTTAGAATGGTAATATGGTAGCAAGATTTTCCTTTTTTGTCTTTGCATTTAAATTTTCTGCATGGGATGATGCAAAACTTGAGCTACCTTTCTCTCTTTTTCTGAGTTGAAACTTACACAAATTTCATCTTTAGTCTTCATTTCTATAAAATTAAAAGGTTCTTGTGACTTATTTCTTGGTTGAGTAGAACAAAAGGATCATGAGTTATGCATTAGTTTGGTGAAACAAATGCCCAAGTGGATGAAGGTTTTTTTGTTCAGTTGGTTCATAAAAGATAAGGACAAAGGTGAATTATATGTTTATACTCAACTACTTCCCATCTGTCTTACCTGGACTTTGCACTTTGCTGTGAAGTAGGGGTACTGGTATGCAATCAGGACAAGATATGGTCAAATATTATTTGGTACTTTGACTTTTGATTTTGACACAATCTTTAGCAAATGCTGGGGAAAAGAGATTGGAGAACTTGGCAAAACTAATAACAATCAGATGAAGTGGAGTCTGACTAGACGCCTATTTGTTTAAGATTTATTTGCTATAATGAGTCAGGTGAGAGTGGATGAGGATTGCCTAATCTTATTTGATTGAAGACGTGTTTTATACAATTGTTGTTAATTCAAAGAACTTATTCGTCTCCGGAGGAAATTAACAAAGTCTTTGTAAAACAACTAGTGGAGTATTTATGAGAAAATACACCTAAAAGAGAGACTACAACAAAGACAATATATCTCCAATAAATTGTCTCATTTAGCATATCCCCTTGGCTGTATGCAAATCTGAGCTGGTTTTGTCGTATTCTGATTCTAGAAAACACTCACCCATACCCAATTCCCTGTAACGTAGCTCGCTAGAATTCAAGTTCTAACTACTAATGTAAAAGTTCAAAGTTTTTGCTGCTGAGAACCACCTGTACACTTCTAGCAATCTATGCAGCTGTTCTTAGATTGTGAATGTAATGTTAATCTGGTTCTTGTAACTTGCTGGAACAGGAACAAAGTAAGGGGAAATTGAGTAAAAGGAATCCTATGACACATATGGTTACTCTGGAACCACATCTACTGAAACTAAAATATGGAATCACTCCTTTAATATTGTTTCATACACAAACTGAAACTAAGGCCCTGTTTGATAACCTAGTTCAGCACTTAAAACTTAATTGGTTCAGATCTTAATATATTCAGACCGTTTGACAACGAAAAATTGAACATCTGAATTAATTAAGTGGCATTAAATTTCCTAGGCAAAACTTGCTCCCAAAATTAAGTAATAAGCTATTCACTTATCACTAAATGTGATATACACTCAAATGTATTAGATTTAATATTTAACAATTCAATAACTTAATGGATTCAGACTTCAGATTTTAGATTTCAAACTTCAGTTTTGTCAAACGCATCCTAAATAATATCGGGGGTGGGGAAGACCCCAAATGTAGATTAGGGGCTAGACTGACTACAGCAAGAGCACGCAAACGTGAACCAGTTTCTGGCACGGATAGCATGAAGAAATGTAATTAACATTTATTGGACTATGTCCTAAAATAAGATATGTACATTACATCTACCACTAGTTGACATTGCCTCAGTATGTAGTAGTTTCCCGGGCACATCAGATTAACCATTTAATTTAAAAAGCTTTACTGATAAATGTTTGACTAGAAGAAGCTCAGTCATTCAAGTTACTAACTAGTCTTACATGGATTGAAGTGGTGAAAATGTAAAAGTCCTAATCTGCCAGCCTTGGTTCAGGGTGAAAACTCTTTACGTTTGTACTAAAGAGCTTCAATTTATTGAAATTCCAAATAAGGCTGCAAGGGTTCTGCCACTTTTGCCTGATGTAGATCAAAGCATCACAGGCATTCATTTCATTCATTGTATGATCCAGGTCCCTAGATAAAATATCTGCCTTTTATTGTATTGCCATGTTATTTATATGTGGGTTCAGTGTGTTTCTCATTACTAGACAATGGATTTCATATGATTAACTTACACAATGTTATGTGTCATACCTTGTGTGATGTAGTGGTAACACTTCAGATGAGAAAAGCTGAGTCAATATTTTGGTTATGAGATTTTTCTCACTTGGTGCTCACTTTTGCAGATTTGAGACCTAAATAGACCTAAATATTCTTTAAATTTTGCTTTGAGTTTTTATGTATCCTCTACTTGTTTTGGCTTGAAATGGATGGTGCTTTGACAATACCAGCATCATAACGGCTTTAATAGATTATGCTCTGACCTGCTGCAATGTTGCCTTCATACTTTTTGTGAACAATGTGGCGTTTTCCTTTTTGAGCAGCATCAGAGCGAAGAGTTCATCTAACCGTGCAGGTAGTGATTCTGATATAGGACAGTAGGGGAAAGCCTAAGATCATAACAACCCAAAATATTTTAGAAAATTTAACAGGTTTAAAAAGTTCTTAGTGCCATCTTGCTTCTTTGCTCTAATATGTATGATGAAGTGGTGTTAAATTTTTTGCTGAATTTTAAGTGACTCGAAAGGTCTTGAAGTTAACAAAAAACTTCTGAGACTTTTGAAGGGAAGTACCTGGGAGATTTCCAGGAAACTACCAGTATACATGTGAGCACGGTATGATATATCTTATACATGTTTGTATCCATATGGAGGTTTAGACGTGTGTTTTTTGTACTTGTACACATATGGATATATCTGTATCCACTCAGACACAGACCCACACATATGTAACCATATCTTGGTTTCACCTATCAGAGCTCTTAAAGTACTGGTAACACTTAGTACAGGATAAAGTTTGTTCACGTAACTAATATTCAATTTGATTTGGTAAGCATCCAAAGCAAATCTAATTTTTTCAAGTTAGGCCTGATAAATCTGGGAACTGCAAATGCGTCAACTAATTGTGGTGACTACTTTACTGTATTATTTGCACTTACCAAGAAATGTGTGATTTCTGTATCCCATTTTTACAATGACTGAAGAAGAAAAGAAATGTCAAATGCTTGTCATGTATTTTAGTTATCTATTTGAAAAGGCCTGTTCTCAGAACGGTAATGTTAAGAATCATCAGTGAAATGAAAGAATATTGGGTAGTTACCTTTGCCTTCTTGTGAGCATGGTCCAACTTCGGACCAAGAGTAACTTATTACTGTTTAGAATAATAAAGCATAATTGTTACGGTATTTGTTGAAGTTAACAATATTTTGAATGGATTCAAATGGCAAATATGCCCTTTCTAAAAACTTTAAAAGCTGGGTTCATACTTCAGTGACATTGTGAATCACTTAAATGGGTGAAAATGAAACTTAAGGCCTTGCTTTCTTAAATGATGAGAACTTGCTTCAGTTGCTGGAAGGGAAAAAATTCTTGGACAAGCCTGAGATGCGAAAGTAGACTGCAAAAAAAATTCTATGTTAACTGCTGATGCATGAAAGTAGACTGCAAAACACTACTGACTTCTCCTATGCTAGCATAGAAATGTAGATTAGAAGCAATTTCAAAGCAGCTTCTTATACATTGAAAAGCTGCCTTTGGAAACATGGATATGAGATGTGAACAGTACAAGGGGCCAAGGATGATAGTCTCTAGAAAATGGGATATGATCTATCTTTTTTCGTTAAGAACGTATAAGTCATGTAGAAAGCAGTGAAGGTATACAACCCAAATAACTAAAAGGGACCATTCCATCTAGAAGTACCATTAGCTTGATTGGAAATAGGATTTGGTAGATCAAGGAAACATCAATAAACAAATGTTGGTGTAATTTCAAACCATATGTATGGATAATTATATAAATGTTAAGCACCTGATATGTTCTTACGTATCTGTTTATACATCTGTATTAGATATGCATATACCAAGATGATATTGACAAATGTCTTCAGCTTTTATTATATTGATTCTGGTATGCAGCCATCTTATGCCAATAGCAAGATGTGTGTGTGAAAGATCCTTACAATTAATTTATGTTCATTGTGATACCTGTTACTTCGTCGTAGAAATGAATTATTTGACAAAGGAACTCGTAGTCTCTTAAATTTTGCACATTGACTATCAAAAAGTCCTACATTTGATGTTCGGTTCATGCCAGCTGTTGCTTTTGAACTGCAAGGTCAAATAGCTGCAATGTGTGTCTGACACTCTTGGAAGACTACTGTTTTGCAAACTCATATCCAACATGTTGGATATCTTTTCATTTTGGTGATTGATAGGGACCCCTGACCCCCTATGGCAGGAATGTCAGTGAAAATTATAGTTGATCAGCTTCAACTTTGTTGAGGAAACATTGGAAAAATTATGGCAACTAACCGTATTGTGCCTACAACAAAGTAAATGAAATGGAGATAGGCATATTTGCGAATTAGATATTTTGTTTGGTTTTAGTTTGGTTGAAATATATTCTGGTACCAATTCAATCTTTGGCTATGTTCATTTAGAGATTAGGATCAAGTCTATTGGTCTCAAAGCTGACTATAGTTGAAACTGCTGTGATGTAAGGTGCTTCATGTAACATGCATGACATCAAAAAGTGTCTGATTCTGTCAAGCTAAAGGAACTTTATCTTGGTTGGAGATTTTGTTTGGCCTTAGTTTGGGTGAATTTTTGTTCTGGTAATGAGTATGGTTCCCATCTTTAACCATTTCTCTTTAGAGCTTAGGATCAAGTCTGTTGGTTTGCAAGCTGCCTATGATTGAGAATGTTTTATGTAAGGTGCTTCCTGTGACATGCATGAAATCAAAATGCAACTGATCCTGTCGAGCTAAAGGAACTTTATGCTCTTACAACTTTTGCAGACATTTTACTCCTGGCTACTACTGCAGCAAAATAGTCTCAGGATACTGATCCTGTTACGACTGGGGGAAAAAGAGTGTCCCCAGGCAAAGGCATTTCTGTGTGCTCCTAGCCATGCATTTGAGGCCTTTGTCATGCATTTGAGGCCTTTGTTTTATATAGTTCACACTGCCATAGTAGAAATCATTTCTAAGAGTATGCTACGAGTTGCTCTATCCTCAACTTTAACAAAGGACTGTGGTTGCATAGTGTTATGCCTGTTGATTGACATTTAGTTCAAAACTTTGAAAGGCACTCAGTCTGTAAATGGTAATATATGAACCTAATGAGAAAGAAGATATTAATAATGTTTGAACTTGATGCCCTGGTTTTAAAAGTCTGCAACAGGGCAAAACGTTTCAACAGTTGACACTGATGTGTCATTGTTGTAATCTTTTTTAATCTTCCCAGGCATTGGATACTTTATTTTCTACATGCATTTTATTGCTGTGTGTTTGGTCTGCAGGTGGCTACTAAGAAGAAAAGTATAGCTGATGAGGTTGGAATCGTCTTACAAGCCAAGTTGAGGCAACTCACGCCATCACAATAGGAAATTATCGACTTTTGTAATATCCATTCAGACTGTGCTTCATAAACCTTTATGTTGACTTGCTAACTTCATAAACTAGATTAGGTTTTCCTCATTCAATTGGCGGAATGGGCTTGTGCAGAGTTAGTTGAAAAGCATATCTTAGTGCAAGCCATTGTTGAGATTGAAGTGAGTGGAGTTAAAAGCTGACATTTTAGCGGAACATAAAAAATATCTAAAGTTTATTGTATTTAACTTTAATATTAGTGTTATTACTGCTATTCTTTTGGTTGTTTTCAAGTTAAAATAACTTTGTCAACAGAAGGTGCACAAAGGGATTCATTGATATCAGAGTTGAAGTTTGGTTGCGGTGTCAAATTGTTTTTTGTTCTGTTACGAATGAAAGTAATTATACTTTTTTTTTTCCTGCAATGTTAGATTTTTGTATTAATTGGCAAAAGATGTACACTTATATAAGCAAAGGCTCGAGGGATTCTATACAAAAGTGTTAGACACACTGAGGATTGATCCATTCCTCATCTTGAAGTATGCCTAAAACATAGTTACTAATCACTTCACATCTAGAGTCTAAGCTCCTATCTAAACAAAAGGAGCATTTTTGAAATAAGGACCTGAGGTCGTTAATATCATCTATCAAAGTAGCCATTTGGATGTCCTTAGCTATCCTTTCTGTTATCATCTTCAGTAGCTGGGAGTTGGGGATGAGGACTATAATTTCCTTCCATTGCTGTTGTCTAGCCTTTATAATGGCCATTTTCACAGCTTCTGTAGTAGACTGCATCTGATTCCCTATTTTCCTATCAATAAGTGCCGATGCAGCCACCAACTGATTGTTGAAATTAGATGCGATAAACCCCATGCCAACTCTGTTGGATTGTTCTTGCACTTTAGTTGATATTCTGATCTGAATTTCGTTCCTTCCTGCCTCTTCTGGATCTACTTCCACTTCAGCTCTTTCAGCATCCTCAAGGGTCATTCTCTGCTTGCTCTGGTCAGCTGCTTGTTCTTGCCATTCCTATTGAGCCTTTTGGACTATTTTCCAAGGGTGCCTTTGTTTGGCATTGAACTTCCATTCATTTCTCCTTTTCCAAAGTTGCCAGAGGATGTTCACAGTGAGCTCTATATGCTCCTTTCCATTTGTCCTGTTTGTAGCTTCCAAAATAGCAGTCCACCAAACTTGAAAATTCCCTGTCTGTTCCTTTAATCCATCCCATTGTAATGGAGCCATTTTCCACACCTCTTGCGCTTTGCTGCATTGGAAAAACATGTGTTTAATTGACTCTTCCTATTCTCCACAACAATCACAGATTGGATCACCCTTAAGTGTTCTTTTAAACACTAGGTCGTTAACTGGTAGCAGGTCATGTAGGCACTTCCAAATGTAATGTTTTATCTTGCTCTTAACGTTTAGCCTCCACATCCACTTCCATTGCTTTTCATAGGAACTTGCTATACTAGTTTCTGCCTCATTCTCTCTTCTTCCTTTTTGTTGAGTTGTTCCTCTGCACAGTACCTTGTATCCTGAGTTGACCGTGTATATGCCATTACCACTATGTACCCAGTAATTGCTATCATCATTTCCTGAGATACTAATAGAAATCTCCAGAATTTTCTCTGCATCCTTCCGATTAAAGGTCCTAAATACTAGTGGTTTTCTCCATCTATATCCACTGATCAGTTCCTCAACTCTTTTGATGTTGCAATTCAGAGGCATCACAGAGGTGACTTTGCCATCCTTATTTCCGGGAATCTAGTTGTCCTTCCAAATGTTGGTTGCCTTGCCATTGCCTATCTTCTTCCTAGTTCCATTTTGCACAAAATCTCTAACATTCATCAGGCTTTGCCAAATCCACGAAGCACACTTAGGGACCTTGCACTTAAAGATTGAGTCCTTATGGTAGTACTTTGCTCTCATGACCTTACTAACTAATAAGTTTGGTTTGGAAATCAGTCTCCATACCTGTTTAGCTAGCAAGGCTTTGTTAAAGTTCTGCAGGTCCTTGAATCCCATTCCTCCCTCTTGTTTCTCCTTAGTCAATCTCCCCCATAAGCACCAATGCATCTTATTTCTCCCTTCAGCTTCACCCCACCAGTAGTTAGCAAACATGGAAGACACTTCTTTACAAAGTTTGTTTGGCAGCTTAAAGTAGGACATTATATAGACTGGCATTGCCATGGACACTGCCTTCAATAATACTTCCTTCCCACCTTGGCTGAGCAACTTGTTCTTCCAGCTATTCATTCTCCTACTAATACTGTCCTTAATGTAGCCAAAAACTTGCTGTTTAGATCTTGTTATCAGATATCTCCCTTGTGTAGCAACCTAAATTGTGCCTAGACTTTGCCTCACTTCCTTTTTCCGCTGATGATTCACATTACTACTGAAGAACACTGAGGATTTTTCCAGATTTATAGATTGACCAGACCCCTTCTCATACTTGTTCAGAATTTGAATGAGTTCACTGGCTTCCTCTCTATCAGCTTTACAGAAAATTAAAGAATCGTCAGCAAAAAATAAGTGAGTCATACTTGGGCCATTCCTGCTTATCTTCATCCCAGAGATCCTTTTATTTCCTTCAGCCTGCTTCAATAAATTGGAAAAGCCTTCTGAACATAAAAGGAACAGATAAGGTGATAGTGGATCACCTTGTTTGGTTCTTCAATCTGGAATTACAAACTCTTTTGGCACTCCATTAATATTAAAAGAGTATGTGACTGAGGTAAGGCAGCTCCAAATCCATTGCCTCTAGACCGTACAGAAGCCCATCTTAGCCATCATGGAATCAGGGAATTTCCACTCCACTCTGTCGTAGGCCTTGGACATGTCAAGTTTCACAGCCATAAAACCATTCTGTCCTTATTTTTTATTTTTCATGTAATGCAAATATTCATGAGATAGAATGACATTGTCAAGGATTTGCTTGCCTGGGATAAAAGCTGCTTGATTTTTGCTAACGCAGTAGCTTAAAACTTTCTTGAGTCTATTGGCCAATATTTTTGAAATCACTTTATAAACTACATTACAGAGGCTAATTGGCCTATAGCTCTTCAAATTAGTAGGATTCTGTGTTGTGGGAATGAGAGAAACGACAGTATGATTCCAAGATTTAGGCATATGGCTTGATTGGAAAAATTGCCTAATAGCAGCAATTAAATTTGATTTAACAACATGCCAAAATTTTTCAAAAAACAATGGAGTCATACCATTTTGACCTGGAGCCTTATTTGGGTTAATAGAAAAAAGAGCTGTTTTAATTTCCAGTTCATCAACCTCCTTAGTTAGCTTATCATTCATCTCAGTAGTGATAGTTGGAGGTAGGCCACTTAGAATCTCTCCTAGACCTTCATTGCCACAGCTAGAAAACAGAACTCTATAATAGTCTGTTACTTCTTTCCCCAGCTCCGCCTCACTTTTTGTCCACGTTCCATCTTCTCTTTGAATGTTAAGTATTCTGTTTTTCCTTCTTCTTCCCTTCACACAGGCATGAAAGAATTTTGTGTTCTTATCCCCTTCTCTCAACCAATCAATCCTTGCTTTCTGAGCCCAATATTACTCTTCTTCAGAGTAAGCCTCTTTCAACTGATGCTTTAGTTCAGCCATCTTATCCTTATTTCCTGAATCTCTAGAATCTTTGATTTCCTTGATCTGTTGCTTCACTTGGTTGATTCTTAGCAAAGTGTTTCCTGTAAAGCTATTTTTCCATTTGAGTAAAGCCACTCTACAATTAGCAACCTGTCTAGTAATTCTATACATCCTATTTCCTTCAACTGTTTGTTTCCAAGCTTGCTCCACCACTTGATTTATTTCTTCCCTTTTGAGCCATCTCTTATCAAAGAAGAATCTGGACCTTCTTTTCTCTATTCTAGGCCAGTTATCTATAAGCAACATGCTATGATCTGATCCGAGAGTCTCCACATGTTGACATTTAGCCTTGTCGAAATTTTGGCACCAATTTTTGGAGCTCAATCCTCTGTCCAGACTTTGCCTTATCTCCCCCTCATCTTCCCAATTGTTGCTCCAAGTCCAGGGGTTACCATTGAATCCAAGATCTACCAGACTATTATTTTGAATAAAACTGTTAAAGTCCTTGAAGCTCCTATCTTCTCTTGCTCTTCCACCCCATTTCTCTTCATTAAAGAGTATGTCATTGAAGTCTCTTGCTAACAGCCATTTATCACCCCACAACTGCTTTCTCTTGGTCAGCACATTCCACTGTTGTCTCCTAATATTAGCATCACAGCTCATGTAAACTCCAATGAACCACCATTCTATCTGATTGTCAGGGTCAAGCACCAGAGCCTTTATTATAGTGAGGGCTGTTGTAACAACTTGCTTAACCTCTACATCATTATTCCAAAACAAGGCCATACCTTCTTTCCTGTCCATAGCTTCCACAATCACACTTTCCTCAAACCTCAGAATTTTTTGGACCTTTTTCATGTAATTGAACCTGTTTATGGTTTCACTCAGGAATATCATATTTGGGGAGAGGAGGTTATTAGCCTCCCTCAACTGGGGAACTGTCAAGGGGCTCCCTACTCCTTGATAGTTCCACACCAAAGCCTTCATTGTAACTTGAGGGGCCAATTGAGGTTGGCCCCTTCCCCCTCCTGTTCCTCTCTCAGATTCCCTCCCCCAACTGCCATTTTGTTTCTCTTGGGGACCATCTCATTTACATGCACTTCCACCATATCCTCATCCACCAGGTTAATTTTTCTTTTCCCTTATTGACGAGTCAAAACCTGGTTCCCACTTAGTTCTCTTAATGGCTGCCTAGAGATTTTGGGGGATCTCAGTTGTTTCTTCATTTTGCTGTTGCATTTCTGAGCAGCCTTTGTTCCCAATTCAGAACTCCCTGGATCAATTTGCATTAGAGCTATTTCAGGACTACCAGAGCCTTCCTCCACTATTGTTACTTGCATCAGCTCACGAGCTATTTGCTCAAGTCCTTTCCTGTCCAAATCACCTTTAATCTTCCAGCTTGTTTCTTTATCCTCTGAGATACTTATCATTCCTCCTTCTGGCTCGCAGTTATCTTTCCCCCCACTGAGTGTCCCAGTAGCTTCTGTGGAGCTTTGTTCCTTTTGACTTTTACTGTTAGATGGAGTTGATCTTTGCATTTTCCATTTATTGCTACTCACCTCACAACTTCATTTCTGGAACTCATGATCTCCTCTCTCTTTGGACCCCACCTTATCTGTCTATCTCTCTTCATTAGCCTATCTAAGATTTTCCTGTTCCCCAATCATCGAGTCCTTATGGCTTTGTTCCACATTGTCCTTAACCTTTGGGTTTGACAATACCATCTCCCCATCTTTAAAGCCCCAATAGTTCTTCTTAGAGTTGTACTTGTTCTGATGTTCCTTCTGCGGAGAGACTTTCCTATATTGGCTCTCATCCATGGTCCATACTGATGTTCCTGCTTCCCTCTACTTATCTGTATTATTGCCTTGCAGGACTTCTCTCCATGACCAACTATTCCACACTTGAAATAGAAGTCTAGACACCTTTCATATCTGAAGTTCAACCATTTCAAGGCTCCATTAACTTTAACTGTCGTACCCCTGAGTAGAGGTAAGGAGGTATCCAGTACCACTAGAAGCTTTAGATGTCTACCCTTTTTTCCTCCTACTTGAGGCACCAGTACGTCCTTTACCTCCTGAATAATTGCACCTATTTTCCTTCTAGCTTCTTTAGTTATCCAGTGCACAGGTAGGTTCCAGACTTGAACCCAGAGAGGTGCCAGATCAAAAGCAGATGTGTCATATTCTATTCCTTCAACCCAATATTTCATCACCAAAATCGGTTGTCCATGACCCAGGGTCCACCTCCTACGATCCTGTCTCTGTCCTCTCTATTTGGAACATAAAACTGAAACATATTTGGGCCCAATTCTATGATCCTTAGATTCCTCGGATAACCCCAAGCAGTGGTCACAAAGTTCTTAACTCCAACAAAGTTGGCCACTTTCTCACCTTTGATTCTCCCCACTAAACTCAGCTGACATTCTTGAATACCTATATCTATCTCTTCACCACCCAGGTCAGTTCCTTCAAGTTCTTTATCTGAAAAAGCGAACTTTCTAATCGTGTCCGCTAGTTCCTCTGCCATGCGATCTATACAAATACTACCGCTATCTCCTACTCTCGCTACTGAGACCAAAACAAGTAAACCAAGGAGCTGAACAACCGAAGAGAGAGCTACCTAGGCAGACTAGGTCGTTCAAAGAGCAGAAAACAACCCTGCCCCTTTCTTTGAGACTTAGTCGCTTTCCCATTTTTTTTTTAAAAAAAAAACCTTAAAATTTTTGTTCTTCCTTTTGAAAAGAAGAGAAAAACGGAAAAAACAAGCCCCAAACCTTTTAACAGAAATGAAAAACACAATTTAGGACAGAGGGTTTAATGGCTATGAAGATACCTGCCAGCGCACTTACTTCTACTATGGAGTCTGTTTCCTTTGTCTAGATGAGCCAAGATCACTCCTGTATGTAGTCATATTCCGACAATGTTGCTGAAACATAGGTGTGAGCTATCCCCACTGAATGAGGAACTCGCTTCTCTCAAAGTTCTCATCTTTTGGTTGATTCACTCATCCCAGTTCGATCTTCTTTAATTTGATCAAGCATTAAAGATTCTGGGTGATATCTAAATCTTGGGAATGTGTGTGAGTTTTAGCGGAAATTTTGAAAAAGTTTGAAACTCTCAAGGATGAGAGACTAGCACTCTTACCAAGAGAGAGAAACTCTCACTTTGGAGGGAACTCATAAGTGTTGAGGAATGAAAGTAATTATACTAACAAGTGAGATTTTCATATTTCATTCCAAATACGCTGAAGAAGATGAAGACCATGTCTAAGGTTAGTGACTTTTGAGGAAGACTGCTAGAGTGACTCAAAGCAGACAATTTTGGTAGAACCAACATAAAATTTGTTCATAAGCTCAACCAATGTCCAGTATGATTAACACTGTAATTGTCCCAGGGTTTAGGAAATGCTCCGATAAACCAAGGAAACATTCTTTGACTTGCTTGCAATATCTAGTAGCCTCAATTGACGTATAAAGATCAGTATGTTTCCAGGGTTTATCTAGTAAGGAACCTTGGAGGCTGGAAGAGCATAAGACGCCCTAAAGCATAGGTTGGAAAATCGTACAAGATTTGAAGCGTAGATCTAATTGAAAAATAAAAAAACAACACAGAAATCCTGCTCTTTCCATGTATGGTATGCTACGGAGAGCTTTATTTAATAAAAGTGACTTGGGAACATAAAACAATGTTAAAATCATGTTCCTTCTATGCAGGCTATGCTATAGAGAGCTTTGCTTAATAAAGTGACTTAGATTAGAGACAATTACGGTTCCAGAAGGCCATAATGCGGCCAACAAAGTAAAAATTTTGTGTACGTCCACCACCATATAAAATATAGTATGACTAAAATGTACGTATCATTATAAATAGTACTAATTGTTAACGTCACTATGCCAAGTTGTGCAAGTTACTTGTAATAAATTACGATGTATTACAAAGATTGTACATCATCACAGTGATAGTCGTAATTAGTAATGATTTTATAAGTGGAAACTAATGTACAAACTTCTTTATTATTTGTTAGAATACTTCATCCGAGAAGTTAAAGGGGAATTCAAATTTATTAATGCTATGCTTTAGTTCAATTACATCAAGTATTTTCCCTGTAAGCTTATTTGGGAAGGCTGCTATTTTCGCCTATATCATCTTTCCTTGAGAGCTTGTCATGGATAAATTTAGCTTTCAGCATTGATTTTTTTTTTTTGGTCTTTGAGCATTGTCCGAATTGTATGGTATATGTCCTTGAATCCCTGAGGTTTAAAGAATTGCAAGTAGCCATTAGACCTGAAGACTACCCAATGGACACCATTTATTAGAGTTCAATCATTCTTCTCCATTTGTGGCAAAAAGACTGATCAACTATACAATCAACCATCATCTTCTTCACATGTTTTAACTTTCCTCCAAGAAAAAGCTCACAGTGAAATGTAGGTGATACATCCCTCAAAAAAGCAAAAAATAAAATAAAATTTGTAGATGATACAAGTGATAGCTCTACCATCAATGGTATCAATATACAAATAAGGCTCTAAGTAGTTCAAAAAAAAAGAATTTAGATTTGGTTGAAATTCATGTAATGAAATATTGAAGGGTTTTAGTGCTTGAAAGATAAACAATTGATAGCTCAAAAGATTACCGATAAATTGGAGGTTACGAGTACTTACAGAGGTGAAAAAGTAGTTCCAACGTTCAAAACAAATAACTAGTTGTTACTCACAATTACAGCAAAACGGAAATCCTTTTGGTGGGCAACAGGCGTTCACCTAGTGACTGGATGGCTTACTCCTGTTTTTCTTCAGGTGTCTGCATGCCATCGGGAGAGTCTTTTTGGGTCAAGCTAATAATAAACTTCAAGTGTTAAGTTCTTTTTGTTTTTTCTTTAGAACTCCTCCCAATCTCTTAATTTTGTGATCAATTAAATTAGTATTATAGCTTAAAAGTTTTTGGCTGTTACTATGTTTGTACAGCAGAAGGATTATGAGTGTGCCTATACTTCCATTTAGAATCAAAAGTCAAAATCCCTAAAAATGATTGTCAGCCCAATTATACATTAAACCTTAATTTGCTTGATCTAGTGTCATTTATTGTATCTTTCTGGACAAACTTTCTTTCTACACAAGAAAGCTTTTTCTATTTTAATAGGGTGATGTTATTTGCACTTCCCTTATATTATTTGCACTCCACTATTCTATTTTCATTTTGATGACACATATTACCCCTACTCTAATTTCTTTTTCTACTCTATCTTGTGCTCATTGCCCGTATGCTACTCTACTACAATGACGTTCGACAAACAATTTTGGAGCAACAAATATCAATTCCACTTTCTTCTCTTTCATAAAAAAATTTTTGGCTCCATCTTTTTCTCTTCCTTAAAAAATTTTAGGGCTTTCTGTGAGGACCCGTAAATTCTCTTTCTTTTATAATATTTTTTTTTTATTTTCTCGCATGTATTTTCTTCATTATACCCTAATATATTGATTTGCCAGAGATTTTTATGAGTAAATATAGTTTTTAAATCCTTTTCTAGTATAGGTTAGCTCATGATAATTTTGGAGTGTATATAGGACGTGGGATCCGCTAGCGTGGTAAGTGCGATAAAATTTTGACGACTAGGTTAAGTTTCGTATTGAGAGATATTATTTTACAAGGTGTGAGGAGATAATTAGAGGATACTTATCTAGGTTAAGCTTGGTAGACAAAGAGATAAGAATAACTTAAGAAGGTGCCAAGTGTCACGACCCTATTGCAAGTTGGACTTTGACTAATTTTCATCACCTTTACTAAACCTCAAAATTAACCAAATTCATCTTCATTTCTTATGCTTGTTGGCCGGCCCTGGTAAGGAGAAAAACCAAGAGAGAACCTTCAATTTGTCCTTCCATTTCTTGCTAAAATTTGGAGTTTCAACTGATAGAATCGCCAACCCTTCCATAAGAGTGTTATCTAAGGAAGAACAAAGGTCTTGGTGGACTTGTTTTGGAAGAAAAACCCCTAAGCTACTACCTTTCTTGAGGAGTTAAGGTATTTTGCTTGGAACTCACTCTTTGTTCCTAATAATGGTCAATTGGTGACTTATGGTAGCTAACTAGGTGATTTTATGGAAGATTTCATGGATTAAAGTGAAGTTAGCTAAATTTCTGATTTTTTTTGGGATTTTTCTGTTTTCATATGATGATTATGGTTGGCCTTGGATTGATGGCTCTAAATTGTGTTAAATGGATCTCTTTTGCGTTAATTGCGGTTATTTGCCGAAAATTTCAGCTTGTGCGGAAAATTTCAGTGTTAGGGTTCCAATTTGCCCTGTTCTTCCCGGTTATGTTTGACCATTTTAGAGGCCGAATCAGGCTTAGGTTAAAACATTAAAGTTGTAGAAAATGGTGTTAGCTAGCTGTCTGCAAATTTTCAGCTCAATTGGAGCACTATAACATGTGAAATGATCGAAATACCCTTGACTGCCCATGAACCCTGTTTCGCGGACAGATTTCTGTTTTCGTGGAGTTTTCCATTTTTGACCATGAAAATGCATGATTTAGCTTTGAAGCCTTCATAAGAAATGTAGTTACATGTCTTGGCTTCGAAAAGCCATAAGATACACCTCAACCGAACTTCGGTAGCCTGAGTTATTGTCGTTCAATCATAGTGTGGTTAACTAGTCTAATTGTGAGATTTTGGTTCTGTAATTTGAAAATTTGACCTAGATACACTATGAACTGGATTGAGTGATCTTCATCAAAGTTGTATCTCTTTGTCTTAGGTTCGAAACGGCATAAATTTCACCCCAATCCGATAAGCGTAGCTTTAGTTATGACTGATATGCTAAGAGACGTCAAACCTGCTATTTAGCTTTTGTCCTTAAAACTTGATTTCCAGTTTCATTCCTAGACTTGCTTTGTATTTGGATGAACTTGAGCCTAGTTGAAGGGCTATTGTATTGAGATTTCTTATGTGTTGGATTGGATTGAGTTGAGAAAAAATAATGAAGCCATAAATGGCTGGAATATAGCAAAATACAGAGGGCATGCTGCCTAAAATTTTAGGACTACGCGATTCCTTCAAGTTGAGTTGATCTTAGTACAAATGAAGGGTTTTGGGGATTGTTTGTTGTTGATCTTGGTCCCTAGATTTTGATGTTTTCAAAATAATGGATAATACTAATATCCTTTCAAGAAATACTTTCAGTTATGAATCAAATCAGATTCAAAGATTAAGCACATTTGAAAGGGACAAAGTATGCTGAAACTGTCGGACGCTCAAGAAGACAGGATCGGACGTCCAATACTCATTGCGTAACTTTGGACGCATGAAAAACTCTACCACCAGATGTCCGAAGAAAATAAGACTTTCCCCCTGGATCACTGACCTCGATCGGACGCTAACATCGGACGTCCGATAGGATCCTTCAAAGTCGACGAAACCATCGGACGCTGAATATGTCTCTACCGGACGTCCGATAGAAACAAGATGATTTCTCAAATCTCTTTGTTTGCTGTCAGACGCACAAAGAGCTTGCACCGGACGTCCGAAAGAATTGAAGAAAATCTCTGAAACTCACTGCCTGCTGTCGGACGCATAAAACAGGGCTATCGGACGTCCGACACTCCAACGGCTAGTTGACTCTTCAGCTACTTTCTATCCGTTGGAAGCATTAATGAGGCACTTTCTTGATCCTATATAAATAGTGGTTGGTCAGATACTTCAAACAACTTTGGCACACTAAAGATACAAAAGATCTAGAGTGATTTTAGTGAGAAAATACTCTTCAAAGAAGATTTGTAGTCTTAGTGGTGTGAGGTTCATTGTAAGCTTTTCATTTGTGAGTGAATACTTCATGAGTGTAGCTCTGTGAGGGTTGTCCTGAGGGATAGTAAAACGTCCTGCCTTGACCGAGTGGAGTTCGGGGCAAGGAGGAGGTGAACCTTCCTTTGTACACAAGAGTGATTGTAATTCATCAACTTGAAATAGCTTGTTTGAATTAACCTACAAGCTCAAGAGGAGTTGGGTAGTTAATTGGTTTGCTATTCTTTCCTTTTTATTTGTTGTTACGTTTGTGATCTTTACACTATTTATCTCTTTCACTTTGTTGTCTCCGATCCTTACAATTGGTATCAGAGCTTGGTCTTCTAGAGATTAAGCTCAAGCGGCTTAGGAGTAAAGATGACAACTAACAATGCTATGTTTTTTGAAGGACATTCTGTCATTAGACCACCTATGTTTAATGGGTCAAATTATGTGAGTTGGAAAGAAAGAATGATTATTTTTTTGCAATCTATTGATATTGAATTGTGGTTTATTATTAGTGAAGGTCCATATGATGTCTCTCTTATAGATGAAAATACTCATAGATCTAGACCAAAAACAAGAAGTGAACTGACTGCTATGGATAGAGCTCATCTCACCTTAAATGCAAAAGCCATGAATGTGTTACATTGTGCTTTAGACTCAAATGAATCTATTAGAGTCAAAGGCTGCAAGTCAGCCAAGGAAATTTGGGATAAATTGAGAGAAATTCATGAAGGTAGTGAGAATGTTAGAGAACAAAAGAAGTCTATTTTTGTTACCAAGTATGAATCGTTCAAGATGGAACCTCATGAAAACATTGATGAGATGTACTGTAGATTCAACGACCTCATTAAGGACTTAGAGGTGCTGGAAAAAGAATATTCTCTTGGTGAGAAAAATAGAAAAATCCTGAATGCCTTGTCCAATGATTGGAAAAATAAAGTGACTGTTATTGAGGAGGCTAAAGATTTGAATACTATGCCTATTGAATCTCTTATTAATTCTTTAACTTCTTATGAGCTGAAACTCAAGTTCAAGGTGCAGGAGGAAGAAGATACAAAGGTGAGAAAGAATATTGCTTTAAAAGCCTCACAAGATGAAGATGATACAGCCTCCTTAGATGGAAATGACATAGAAGGTGTTGACAATGATATTGCACTCATCACAAGAAGTTTCAAACGAATACTCAACAAGAGGAGATTCAGAAAAGGTGGACCTAGCAATTCATTCCCAAATCAGTTCAACAACTCAAGAAACAAAGGGAAGCTAGAGTTCAACATAAACCAAACTGATAAGTGTTTTGAATGCGGCCAATCTGGACACTATGCAAGTGAGTGTCCAGTGAAGAAGAGAAAAGGTGAAAGAAAACCCGGATTCAATAACTTCCAATTCACATGGAATGAATGCAACTCCGATGGTGAAATTAAAGAGGAAGAAGAATCTGCTCAATTGGCTTTCATGGCCATTGGAGATGATGAGGTAACAACTTGTAACTCTCAATTTGAAAGTGATGATGAAACTGATGATGATCTTGAATCTTTCATTATAAAATTGCATGATAGTTTGAAAGAATCTTATGCTAGAAACAATGAGTTAAAACAGAAAATTAGTTTTTTGCTTCTAGATAATGCAAATTTTTTTCAACAAAATAAAAAGTTGAATGCTGAAAATGATTTCTTCAAAAAGAGTGAGACTGCTTTATACTTTGAGCTTGATAGAAAAATAAAGCTTTGTGAATTGTTTAAAAAGAAACAAGGTGATTTGAAAAGAAGAATGGATGGTTTAAATGAATTGCTCCAATATAAAAAATAAAACTGTTTTCAAAATAATAAATCAAAACCTCATTTTGGCACTCATCAGATAAGACTGAATCAAAATGCAAATGAGTTTGCTATCCATAGGAAAAGGCAAGTCAGATTTATTAAACCCGTTCATATGAATAACTCTTTGGTTATGTGTAATTTTTGTTGTCAAAAAGGTCACATGAAAAGTGATTGTTATGTGAGGAAAAACATGAGAAAAGGCATAAAATACATGTGGATAGTTAGACATGATACTAATTCTAACAAGTAGGAGATTTTGGTAAGATTGATGAGACTCTTGTTCATAATATTTTTTTGTAATTCTCTTTCGATGTTTCTGATGCTTTGATCTGAGTTTTTCTTGATTTTTTACTGAATTTGTATGATATCAAAAAGGGAGAAAAAAGAATAACGCTGATCTAATGATGATTTGGTTTGATATTTTTTTTGATGTTATTTCTCTGTTTGATACTTCTTTTGATATCAATTCTCCGTGATATATTGGTTATTGCTGTCATTTCTCTGTTTTTTACTTGGAATAATGGATTTTCTGTTATTGTTGTTGGATTATGATTACTGGTTTTTACTATCATCTTATGATGACAAAAAGGGGGAGAAATGGATGCTATGTGTAAGGAGGAGTTATTCTGAAATTATAAGTTTGGATGCAATGAGTGAGGGGGAGCTTATGCTCATATGCTCAATCTTTTTCCTTCCTTCTATCCATTGTTTTGTCATCATCAAAAAGGGGGAGAATGTTGATCTTGGTCCCTAGCTTTTGATGTTTACAAAATAATGGATAATACTAATATCTTTTCAAGAAATACTTTCAGTTATGAATCAAATCAGATTCAAAGATTAAGCACATTTGAAAGGGACAAAGTATGCTGAAACTGTCGGACGCTCAAGAAGACAGGATCGGACGTCCGATACTCATTGCGCAACTTCGGACGCATGAAAAACTCTACCACCGGACGTCCGAAGGAAATAAGACTTCCCCCTGGATCACTGACCTCGATCGGATGCTAGCATCGGACGTCCGACAGGATCCTTCAAAGTCGACGAAACCATCGGACGTTGAATGTGACGACCCCACTTCTCCCAAGGGCGAACCCAAGGGTATCGGCGGGCCGCCTGCCTAGCTCGCGCCAGGACTCAAACCTTAAAGCGATAAAACCAGAAAATCCAAAAGAGTACCTTACATACTATATACAAATCCCAAAAAGGTTATAATTACATTCTCCAAAAGTACCTGCTCAAACTAGTACACCCTTATAATTACAACCAAAACTAAAAGGTAGACCCTAAGGAGGGTCCTTATACAAACCACCACAATAAAAACAAACATCCTAATTGTCCAACTATGACAAACCAATACTAGTGTAAGTGCCCATAAGTCCCCGCGTCGGCCCCTGCTAAGGAAAACAAAAGGAACGGGGTAAGCTATATGCTTAGTAAGTAAACAGGGGCAAAAGCGTAAATGTCACGTAACCACAGTTACTCAATAAGAGTAAAGCAAAAGCAGAAAAGTAACATCACATAATAAGGATACATGTGGCTCCAAAGCCAAGTCGTTGCCATGCGTGACCTCCTGTCGACACTCCGTCGACCATACATAAGGTCCGTAGAACTCCACTTGTACACCCACCGAACACCTTATCACCCTCACTGGCCAGTCACCTCACAAACTTGCCCAGGCGAACGAAATCACAAAATTGAGCTTGAGTCACAAGCTCGGGTCACAAAATTGGTTCACATACTCAGCGAACCGGGTTCACAAACTTGGTGACCTCAAACCAAGTTGGACTGACTTCGACCAAGCCCTAACCGGCTCGAATAGTCCATCTAGGTATTGAGTTCAACCTCAAACTCACAAAATTCACAAAATTATTCAAAAGTCACCCTGAGCCACCAGCTCAAGGGTTTTAGTTCCAAAATTGCTCATATACATAAGCCATGTACAAATATGTGTGCAAATTAGGGTTTAGAGCGAGTGCGATAAAGTACACCCTCGTCTAAGTACCCTCTTCATACATATCGAAACACATAAGCAACTAACATACAAAAGCGGCCTGAATACTTACTCCAAATACAAAAGTAGTACAAAAGCGGAAATCACTTCGTTGGTTGGCTAGTAGTGGGCCCCACCGGCTCCGCCTAGTTCACCACCGTCTGAAATCGAAGATTGTGTCACAATATATCACAAACAGCTACTCACACACGTAAAACAAGCAAAACGGCAAAATTGGCACGCGCAAGTGCGAAAACGGCAAAAAGGGGCACACGCGCGCGCGGAACGGCAAACGGGACGGCCAAATCGGCCATCTTAAACCGTTTTGGTCGAAAGTTAGGCTAGGAGTGTCGGATCAAGGTGAGCGAGATACCGTTTCGAAGCTAAGAGGAAGGGCTACAATTCTCATGAAGACATCTCAACCCAGATCTCAATAGGTATAGGTCAAAAAGGCACGAAATAGTGTCAGCTGTTTCATGGCAAGTTACCAAACATGCCCTGTTTGCAAGGCCGTAACTCACGGCTCAGAAATCGAAATCAAGAAATTCCAAAGGCGTTAGAAAGCTGAGACATAAGGTTAAAACTTTGATGTTTTGGCCAAGACCTGAATCCACTCAGAACAGAACGAAAATCGAGTGTCAACGTACCCGTCAGAACTGTCCAAATACAAGGCAGTTCTGACGAGCGTTATTGTTTTGATCATAACAGGAGCTACGGAACTCGGTTTTCGACGTACTTTATACCGTTTCGAAGCTGAGACCAAGATCTAAATTTCTTATGAAGGAGTCGACACCCAGATCGTATGGAATCAGAACGGAAAAATGCACGGCAGAAACTGAAATGCAAAACGTACACAAACGGACGTCTAAAACAGGTCTGAGGGTTTTGTCTATAACTCGGAATACATTAATCCGTTTGACCTGAAATTTTACAGGTAGATTCAGCACTTAAAAGGCTACAACGTTGAAGAAGGCCACTTAACCCAGTTTCGAGTGTAACTAGGTCAAAACTGTAAGATACTAAACCAGAATCGTAAAACAGGTGAACAAACCGCAACCTGGTGCAAACAGCATAACTCAGCCTACTTAAGTCCAAATTCAGAAATTTCAAAGGCATACGAAAGCTTAGAAACAGGGCTACATTTCATCAGAAGACTAGAACAACCAATTCTGAAGTAATCCTATCCAAAATCACCAATTACAAGTGCAGTTCTTACATTCGGACAAAACCAGAACAGCAAGGGTATTTTCGACTTTTCTCACTCTACGCTACTCCGATTGACCTGAAATTTTACAGGAACCTATAAAATGTCATTTCCTACAACTTTCATGTTTTAAGCCAAGGCCAATTCGGCCTCTATCTAGGACCAAAATATTCGGACAGAATGAAGAACCAAGAAACCCCAATTTTCCAGATTTCATTCAAAACAGAAATCACTTGCAATCTTCCACTTTTTCCACCATCTAGCTTCATTACATACCATTTCCAACCATCATATATAGCCACACAATCATGCTTATATTAAAACAGGAAAAATCCCAATAAATATAAAACTTCACTAAATCATCCACAAATCAAGATATAAACCATAATTTTTCATCTCTTAACACCACTAAGCATGAATTAAGCTTCATTAGGTGAAGGAGAGAGTTCATTCATTACTCACCTAGTAAAACAAGAGAGAGGGAGTTGCTTGTCACCTTAGCTTCCACAAACACTTCACCAATCAACTTACTAATACCAAATGAAGAGGTTTTATGGAAGGAATTCAAGATTAACCGGTTAGTTTATGAGATTGAGCAAGATTAGGACAAGGAATTGAGAGAGATTTTTCTTTCTTCCTTTGGAGAGAATTTCGGCCAAGAGAGAGAAAAGAATGAGGAAGATTAAGCTTCATTTGTCTTATAAGAAGGTTGGAAAAAATAAGAATTAATTCTAGCCACAAGTTTGGTTAACACTTGGTTGAATCACAACCACACAATTTTCTCTCTCTTGTTGCATTTTGAACCACTAATTTTCGGCCAATAAGAAGCTAAGAGGGGGGGAAGATATTTTGCTCTATTAGTGGTAAACTTGCATGGCAAGTAAGTGGTGGTCAATTGGTGCGTTCAATCGGTAATGCGCGGGACCCGCCGGTTCGCGCCGTTTTTTCTTAAAACACACGTACTAGGGTTTTTACTTCCTATTCACTAATCTTATCTTATTGCTCCTAATTACATATTATTTCTCACTTAAAAGTCACTTTTAATCACCAAATTTGATCCTTTTTCCGTACCAAAATTTCATCCGGCGAAAATCACAAAAACCCTAATTTTGCTCCAATGCTGAAACCGAAGAGTGAAACCCTACTTTCTAGGCTCACTTGCACTTATTATGGAATAATTGGATAGTAGGGCTTTAAATCTTAATCCCTACATAGGGTTTTCGAAATACTCCTAAAACCAAACGTTACCGCCCAGCTAATGAATATATCAACGTAGAACGGACTGGGGCCTCACAATCTCCCCCACTTAGAACAATTTCGTCCTCGAAATTTTTCTATGAACGGAACCTATCGAATCTAAAGTAACCAGTGGCCTGTACCTTCTTCATCCTCAGAAGAAACGAGGCTTTTCATTCCAGTCCCTTCTCTATTTGACGGTCCAGGGTCGGTCTGGGTTGGCTGCTGGGTTCCTTTCTTTTCACGCAATAAACTAGGGCAATTAGCAATCCGATGCTCGGTGCTCCCGCAACGCAGACACCTTCCATCCTTTTTCCAGCAATCCACCTCCATATGGTTGGATTTTCTACAGTAGCCACAAAATGAGAGAGCGATTGGGGTCTGATCCTCTTGTGAGACATCATGCAGTGGTCCTTCTCCACTTGGGTTTCCTCCCGGAGTATCCTCCTTAAGTGTCTCCAAAATTTTCACACCCCTTACTCCACGACCCTTCTTAGAGACTGGCCTACCTCGCTTACACTGTTCTGGCCTTTTACCTCTTTTCTTTGCATGGAAGATATTTACTTGTGGCCTTGCAATTCCTGTCCTTTGAGCTTCCTCTGGAAACCCCATAGCAGTAGTGTTTTGTGCCATTGTTAAGGCCTCCTCAGAAATCCCTTCGTATTTCCTTTTTAGCTCCAAGTTCTGGTGCAAGAGCTCAATCTTTTCTGAATACTCGTGCTTCCATCGCCCTTCCCAGTATGCGGCTAGTCTCCTTTGGACCTCTATTTCGTCTCGAAGAACTGCGATTTCCTTATACATCTCGACCCAATGTGCCATCTCACGGAGTTGCTGGACCTTCGATAGTAGCCTGCTGGCCAAAACAATGGGTCATAATAAATTCCTAAATACCAATGACACTCTCGGTCCCTGGTTTTGTTCAGTGGTTGTTTCCCCTTTTTCTTGACTCTTGGCCCCGCTTGGCTCCACGGCCACGACCATGTCCGCGACTACGTCTTCCCTCTATGTTTTTTTTTTCTTCCAAAGGGTACTTTAATAAATGAAATACGCAAATAAACTTATACGCACATAACACGCCATATTAAGGAGACAGATAATCAATTACACAAATACATATCAAATTGGACAGATAACCATGTACACACACACACATACTAACATCATGTAGTAACTATATACGGGCGAGTCAAAAGAAAAGGTGAAATCGTCCCAGTCTCAAATAAATAACCCCGTCCGATCTATCACGTTACTTTCTATCCAAACTAGACGTCCATTGACCTCTTGTGCTCATTCTAGTCAGATAAAGCCTGTTCATGTTTCCAAAATGAAATTTCAAGTACTTAACGCTGCCTCAACTTTAGAGTACTCGGGCACGAGAATCCGAAATAAGATAATTCACATCTCGAGCTGGCCAGTCCCAAGAGTAAACTATCTACAATCGAAATTCCTACCCGACGTACCTATTTATGATCCTCAAATACCACGGAAAAGATTAAAGGCCCATAACATTTGCAATTCACAGCTTATGCTCGAACGAGCACTTAGTCCTTCATATTTATTCACCACTTAGTCCAGGCTCACTCCGCGCAGAGACCACGCGAAGCAGCTATATATTTTATCCCTCAATTACTTAACTTTCATATCAAATCAAATCCCACAGTCCGGCATCCTAAACTTCAAGCCTAGGATACACTACAGAGATCTGAAGCCTAAGCTCTGATACCAACTGTGACGACCCCACTTCTCCCAAGGGCGAACCCAAGGGTATCGGCGGGCCGCCTGCCTAGCTCGCGCCAGGACTCAAACCTTAAAGCGATAAAACCAGAAAATCCAAAAGAGTACCTTACATACTATATACAAATCCCAAAAAGGTTATAATTACATTCTCCAAAAGTACCTGCTCAAACTATTACACCCTTATAATTACAACCAAAACTAAAAGGTAGACCCTAAGGAGGGTCCTTATACAAACCACCACAATAAAAACAAACATCCTAATTGTCCAACTATGACAAACCAATACTAGTGTAAGTGCCCATAAGTCCCCGCGTCGGCCCCTGCTAAGGAAAACAAAAGGAACGGGGTAAGCTATATGCTTAGTAAGTAAACAGGGGCAAAAGCGTAAATGTCACGTAACCACAGTTACTCAATAAGAGTAAAGCAAAAGCAGAAAAGTAACATCACATAATAAGGATACATGTGGCTCCAAAGCCAAGTCGTTGCCATGCGTGACCTCCTGTCGACACTCCGTCGACCATACATAAGGTCCGTAGAACTCCACTTGTACACCCACCGAACACCTTATCACCCTCACTGGCCAGTCACCTCACAAACTTGCCCAGGCGAACGAAATCACAAACTTGAGCTTGAGTCACAAGCTTGGGTCACAAAATTGGTTCACATACTCAGCGAACCGGGTTCACAAACTTGGTGACCTCAAACCAAGTTGGACTGACTTCGACCAAGCCCTAACCGGCTCGAATAGTCCATCTAGGTATTGAGTTCAACCTCAAACTCACAAAATTCACAAAATTATTCAAAAGTCACCCTGAGCCACCAGCTCAAGGGTTTTAGTTCCAAAATTGCTTATATACATAAGCCATGTACAAATATGTGTGCAAATTAGGGTTTAGAGCGAGTGCGATAAAGTACACCCTCGTCTAAGTACCCTCTTCATACATATCGAAACACATAAGCAACTAACATACAAAAGCGGCCTGAATACTTACTCCAAATACAAAAGTAGTACAAAAGCGGAAATCACTTCGTTGGTTGGCTAGTAGTGGGCCCCACCGGCTCCGCCTAGTTCACCACCGTCTGAAATCGAAGATTGTGTCACAATATATCACAAACAGCTACTCACACACGTAAAACAAGCAAAACGGCAAAATTGGCACGCGCAAGTGCGAAAACGGCAAAAAGGGGCACACGCGCGCGCGCGGAACGGAAAACGGGACGGCCAAATCGGCCATCTTAAACCGTTTTGGTCGAAAGTTAGGCTAGGAGTGTCGGATCAAGGTGAGCGAGATACCGTTTCGAAGCTAAGAGGAAGGGATACAATTCTCATGAAGACATCTCAACCCAGATCTCAATAGGTATAGGTCAAAAAGGCACGAAATAGTGCCAGCTGTTTCATGGCAAGTTACCAAACATGCCCTGTTTGCAAGGCCGTAACTCACGGCTCAGAAATCGAAATCAAGAAATTCCAAAGGCGTTAGAAAGCTGAGACATAAGGTTAAAACTTTGATGTTTTGGCCAAGACCTGAATCCACTCAGAACAGAACGAAAATCGAGTGTCAACGTACCCGTCAGAACTGTCCAAATACAAGGCAGTTCTGACGAGCGTTATTGTTTTGATCATAACAGGAGCTACGGAACTCGGTTTTCGACGTACTTTATACCGTTTCGAAGCTGAGACCAAGATCTAAATTTATTATGAAGGAGTCGACACCCAGATCGTATGGAATCAGAACGGAAAAATGCACGGCAGAAACTGAAATGCAAAACGTACACAAACGGACGTCTAAAACAGGTCTGAGGGTTTTGTCTATAACTCGGAATACATTAATCCGTTTGACCTGAAATTTTACAGGTAGATTCAGCACTTAAAAGGCTACAACGTTGAAGAAGGCCACTTAACCCAGTTTCGAGTGTAACTAGGTCAAAACTGTAAGATACTAAACCAGAATCGTAAAACAGGTGAACAAACCGCAACCTGGTGCAAACAGCATAACTCAGCCTACTTAAGTCCAAATTCAGAAATTTCAAAGGCATACGAAAGCTTAGAAACAGGGCTACATTTCAGCAGAAGACTAGAACAACCAATTCTGAAGTAATACTATCCAAAATCACCAATTACAAGTGCAGTTCTTACATTCGGACAAAACCAGAACAGCAAGGGTATTTTCGACTTTTCTCACTCTACGCTACTCCGATTGACCTGAAATTTTACAGGCACCTATAAAATGTCATTTCCTACAACTTTCATGTTTTAAGCCAAGGCCAATTCGGCTTCTATCTAGGACCAAAATATTCGGACAGAATGAAGAACCAAGAAACCCCAATTTTCCAGATTTCATTCAAAACAGAAATCACTTGCAATCTTCCACTTTTTCCACCATCTAGCATCATTACATACCATTTCCAACCATCATATATAGCCATACAATCATGCTTATATTAAAACAGGAAAAATCCCAATAAATATAAAACTTCACTAAATCATCCACAAATCAAGATATAAACCATAATTTTTCATCTCTTAACACCACTAAGCATGAATTAAGCTTCATTAGGTGAAGGAGAGAGTTCATTCATTACTCACCTAGTAAAACAAGAGAGAGGGAGTTGCTTGTCACCTTAGCTTCCACAAACACTTCACCAATCAACTTACTAATACCAAATGAAGAGGTTTTATGGAAGGAATTCAAGATTAACCGGTTAGTTTATGAGATTGAGCAAGATTAGGACAAGGAATTGAGAGAGATTTTTCTTTCTTCCTTTGGAGAGAATTTCGGCCAAGAGAGAGAAAAGAATGAGGAAGATTAAGCTTCATTTGTCTTATAAGAAGGTTGGAAAAAAATAAGAATTAATTCTAGCCACAAGTTTGGTTAACACTTGGTTGAATCACAACCACACAATTTTCTCTCTCTTGTTGCATTTTGAACCACTAATTTTCGGCCAATAAGAAGCTAAGAGGGGGGGAAGATATTTTGCTCTATTAGTGGTAAACTTGCATGGCAAGTAAGTGGTGGTCAATTGGTGCGTTCAATCGGTAATGCGCGGGACCCGCCGGTTCGCGCCGTTTTTTCTTAAAACACACATACTAGGGTTTTTACTTCCTATTCACTAATCTTATCTTATTGCTCCTAATTACATATTATTTCTCACTTAAAAGTCACTTTTAATCACCAAATTTGATCCTTTTTCCGTACCAAAATTTCATCCGGCGAAAATCACAAAAACCCTAATTTTGCTCCAATGCTGAAACCGAAGAGTGAAACCCTACTTTCTAGGCTCACTTGCACTTATTATGGAATAATTGGATAGTAGGGCTTTAAATCTTAATCCCTACATAGGGTTTTCGAAATACTCCTAAAACCAAACGTTACCGCCCAGCTAATGAATATATCAACGTAGAACGGACTGGGGCCTCACATTGAATATGTCTCTACAGGACGTCCGATAGAAACAAGATGATTTCTCAAATCTCTTTGTTTGCTGTCGGACGCACAAAGAGCTTACACCGGATGTCCAAAAGAATTGAAGAAAATCTCTGAAACTCACTGTGTGACAGCCCCACCTCCCCCTAAGGCGAACCAGAGGGTTCGGCGGGCCGCCTGCCCAGCTCTCGCCGGGACTCAGTCGTTCACTACAGTCCTCAAACAGATTACAAGATAAAACTCAAATATTATATCAAATGTTCCAACATTTACATATCAAAAGCGAAGCATCCACGCTTCCACTGCGCCACTCTGATCCATGATCCCAATTCTTATACAAGAGGAATTCCACAACAATAAAATCACAACAAGCCTTCCTTCGCCACGAGCCCTGTGGAGGGGAATAAAATATTTTTGGGGTGAGCTAGAAGCTCAGCGAGTAACCAGTAAAATCAGAAATCAAATATATTTCACAATAATGCATTTCGATCATTTCGATGATGTCATGATTCAGAGATCAAATGTACGTTTATTGCTCTCATGAGCCGGTGAAATCATTGCACTTGAACACCCAACGCTCAAATAGATCATTTAACATTAACATTAACATTAAGAGGGAGCCCCTTTTGAGCTCCAGATGAACATGAACATAAACACACGGAGGAGACGTTGGTGTTCAGCACAAGACTCCCCAAGTACTCATTTCAAGCCAAAACATGTCATGAACTCACATGCAAGCACGCATGATATGCAGTCGAGTAAATAATGCAAGAAACATTTCATAAGAAGCTTTAACAATAGTTTGGGGTCACTCACCTCCACGGCTCAGAAATCATCCAGCATATAACATTGCCTTGCTCAAATCCAAGTCTTAGATCACAAATTCAATGCAAACAAATCCCCTTCAAAAGTTCGGACAGCACTTCCGCCTGAATTTTGCTAACTTTTTCCCAAGCCATCGCCTGGCTTCCATTATTTCCTCATTCCAACCCAAAGGTACACACACAACAAACAAGTTTTTCAATACCAATATAGCCATTCAGCAAGCTCCAAAAGTAGTACTGAGTACAAGTCAAGCTAGGGGAAAAGTCCGGAAATGAAAGTTAAGCCTCAAAACCGAGAAAAACGTTTTGACGTCATTTTGCGGTAATGGTACCAAAGGCGCTACGATTGTCGGATGAAGGTGAAAGATACACCGTTTCGAAGCTAAAATACAGGGCTAAAATATTGCAGAAGGTCACTCAACCCAGTTTCGAGTGTAACCAGGTCAAAAATGCAAGAAACTACACCAGAACCGGAAAAATAGATTCACATAACGCATTCTAGCGGAAACATCATAAAGCAGGTTATCCAAGTCCAAATCCAGAAATTCCAAAACCAGCTGAAAGCTAAGAAATAGGGATACATTTCATAAGAAGACCTCAACAACCAATTCTGAAGCAATTCCAGCCAAAACAACCAATTACAGGCGCAATTCTTACATTCGGGTAAAACCAGAAAAGCAATAGTAATTTCGACTTATCTCATTCTAAACTACTCCGATTGACCTGAAATTTTGTAGGCACCTCTAAAATGTCATTCCCTACAACTTTTATGTTTTAAGCTAAGGCCAATTCGGCCTCTATCTAGGACCTAAAAATTCGGACAGAATGTAGCTTCATGAACCCTAGGTTTTTCAATTTTCTTCCAAAACAGAAATTGATTGTAATTAATCACTTTTTCCACCTCCTAGAGTCATTAAACATCATTTCCAA
>NC_040045.1:17479231-17522275 GCF_003713205.1 Coffea eugenioides | reverse complement strand
CAAATATCCAAATCATGCATTAGGTTCTAAGGTACAACCAATAAGAGGTCTAGCCAAAATATATTAAAACCCTAAGCCAGAAGTGTATCAAAAGAGTTCCTCCAAGTATCATTCCATGCCAAATCCTGTTAAGGAAAACAAATCTACAAGGTGAGCAAAACGCTCGTGAGGCCAAGGACACACATGCAATCACATAGTCCAAGTAACAAGCCCAGTTAACAGGTCAAATAATAAAGTACAAATAATTGCCAATTCCAATGAAATATAAACAGAAACAATTCAAGGATATGGTAGCTCTCGGGAGCTGAGTTCCACTTGCATTGCCAGGGTCATTCGTATACCTTCCCGCGATGACTCTCCGTCAACCGGGTTGGTATTTCCAATCCGTAGATCTCCACTTACTTCCCTTCATCCATCATTTCATCCTCTCGGATCCGTAACCAGCAAGCATGTAAAGGCGATACTATACAAGTATGCCAAGCAATATCTCAAAAGATCAAGCTTTAGGTCCCAAGATTTACCAAGTTTTCCCGACCAAGACCTCACGATTGGCTGCGAGATTATGAGGTACAACCATTGGGTTTTGGGCGTCCCCACAGGTTAGGTTTTCAAAACCAAATCAAGTTTTAGCCGATGAGATTTCTCTGCATTCGTCTTTAGGTCATGTACATGTAAAATCCAGTAATTTCATGTAATTCATGTAGCAAGTCATGTATTGATCCAAGTAAAGGAGATAAAGTACGGTAAAGTACACACTTTTCCCCAACAAGAACAGTTCAAGTAACAACAGGTTCAAGTAGAGTTCATGTAGGTAACAGATCTCAAGCGAAGTGCAAGTAAACATGCACTTGACACTTACCAAGTCAATCAAGGAGAAAGGTTACTTGAAGTTCAAGCGTCTACCGTAGGATCCTCTTGAAGGTCCTCGTGCAAGCTTGAGCAATTAATAGTGAAAATCACTTAGAAACCCCATTTATCAAGAAAGTTTGCACCCTACCTAGAAAATTTTACTAAAAATGAGCCTAAATTACTCATAATTTAAGGCTCAAAAGTGGAGTTTTTAAAGTGCAAGAGAAATCAAGTTTTCATCTTTGAAATCAAGTATAAAATGTTCAGGTAGTATCGAAGGAATAAGGAGTACCTTAGAAACTCCATTTCCTTGGAATTCGGAAATTTTCAGTTTTGATACGATACATTAGAAAAATCGTATCTCACGTTTTACAAGTCAAAGATTGGAAAACTTGGTACCGTTGGAAACCTCTTCCAAGGTACTAAAAGTCCCTAGAATACGCTTTTCTAAGATTCCAAATGGAAAACATTCAAAAATAAGCTCAAAGTCTCTGTTTTGGTTCCTAAGGCAGATTTAGGTTGGTTTTTGGCCAACTTTGAAAATTCAGCAAAATTCACTTGATTGGAACTAGCTTTTGAAATTTGGTACTCTTTTAGAGTTGCAATCCAAGTTTACAGTAAAACAAGCGGAATGAGAAACGGAGTTGTGAGTACTAAGATATGGCAACTCAAAGTTACCAAAATTCCCTTGTGAAACATGGGTTTTCCAATCTCAAGTCATGAACTTGGGTAATTTATTTGAGCCATGAAACGGCTTCAGAATAACACCATAATTAGTAGTATAATACTACCATATAAGGGTTGTCCCTCTACTAAATTTCATGGAGAAATAACTTCGGAAAGGTGGTCAACCAAACAACCCAAGTTTCGAAAATCCTAAGGCAAAACTGTCTTGAGCTTTTTGTTTTCCATTCCAAACATTTGGCCAAGGAAAATCCTTCAAACATGGTTTATTTCCTTCAAAATCCTTCAAACATGGTTTATTTGTGTAGGAAAATCCTAAAGAACATTCATGGTACATTTGGTAAGTGGTTTAACTCCAAGAAACTCAATTGACAAGTCCATACCAAGTCTAACATCAATTCTGCTCAAAATTTAGGGTTTTCAAGGACAGGACAGGTTTCGTTTTTTGATCACCAATCACTCAATTCAACTCGGAATTGATCATGGTTGGTGGCGTTGGAAAATACATTCATAAAGCTATAATTTCACAGAGGAAATCATTTTGAAATTTAGCACACAACTAGCTCAAATTCGAGCCTCAAGTTGTAGCTTCTAAACTTCATTCCAGGAAAACAGAGAAACAGGACAGACATCTTTAAACGGTTGGTACGGGGTACTCGAGTGGAATTAGGGGTTGCATGTGAAATTTGGAGGAAATTGAGCAAGGAATTGAGGAGAGAGGGTGGAGGAATTTTCTGGTCTAGCTCTCCCTTGGCTGCTCGGCTGTTTCTGCGTAGGAGAGGAAGGAAATGCTGATACTATGAGCTTCCAATGGTAAGTTTAAACGTGTGGCTCAATTGTACTCAAAGTTGTCCACTAACGTAGTGCACGTCCGCGTGCGTTTCGGCTCGATTCCTCGCGAGTTTATTGCACTAGTGCACTAAACCTCTAATGCACTTGCATTCATATTATTATTATTCACTCTTAATAGTTCCAAAATAATGGCCTAAGGTTCCTCAATTACTCGCGTGCGTAAAACGCGTATTTCTAATTTAAGCGCGAGATAGTGAAATTTCTAAGAAGTTCTTATGACGGTAATATAACTAACTAACCTTTGAATACTTAAATATAAAAATACCTATTTTGAGACTAATGTACAAGTCTCCAATTTTCCAATCTTATTGTATTCTCGAACCGATTATTTACTCCAGTCGCGTATTCACTATTTTCACTTAACGAGCTTCCAAAAATTAAATTTTGAAACAAGTCACTTTAAAAATATAACAAAACTATAGACCCATGTAATTAGGTCTAAAGAGGTTAGAAAATAATATTCAGGGCAATTGGCCAAATAAATAATTAAATGAGCTCGAATTAGGAGTTTAAAATAGATGAATTTTGTGAGTCCTCACATGAGTCGAGTATTAATTCCTCAATTAACCTTTCTTAATTTGTCATTGATCATTCTTAACTCTCCAATGTTAATACACTCCCGATTCAAGTATAAATTCGAAAGACGTGCACTCGTTTCCGAACTAAACGAATTTTTGAAAAGTGAATTTTTTTTCCAACAAACGCATCAAATCCAAGGCTATTCCTATATTTTAGGGAGTTAGGCCGCCACTTGTCATCCCTTTTCAGGAGAGCAATTCGAACAAAAAAAAAGGCAGACCTGTTTCTTGGGTTGCATATATCAAGACATTCTCTGAGTTACTCCTTTGTAAGCAAGCACTCGATTTGAGGACAAATCGTCTTTCAAGAGGAGGGGAATGATGAGAACATGAAGAATTGGATTCCTTTCAAGTCCAAGAAAATTCATTTTACAAGTCTTCGCATTCCAATGATGGTTGATGGTGCAATCGGGCTCGAGAATCATTGAAGATCCATGTGTCATGCTTATTTCTTGTTTATTTAATTGAGTTTTCAGCAATGTTAGTTGTTAATTAGAGTTAATTTGAGAGTTAAGTAAGTTGTTTGAATTAGGGAATAAAGGCTAAGGTCATGTTGACCATAGTTAAGCCAATTTGAGTTAGTTTCCTATTCTAGTTGAATTAGAGTTTTAGGAAAGTAGTTAATTGCTTCCAAATTTGTTTAGGAAATTGTGTCAAGCTTAGAAGTCAAGTCAAATAAGAAAATTTGATTTGTTTCCAATTTAGATTAGGGTTTTTGAGTCTTGTAAGGCTATAAATAGCCAACTTTATTTAACTATTCAAGGGAGATCATATTGAAGATGAATTAATAAAAAGAGCGTTGTCTCCTTTTATGGAGTTTCTTGATGGAACTTGTGTTTCTTCTTGAACAGTATCAAGTATTTAGCTTTGTGGTGTTCAAGGCAAGATGATCACATCATCTTGTTCTTTCAAACCAATAACCAATCCACTAGGTTTCTAGAGACGGGTTCTCTTTAGCTCTAGCAAGGTAGTTATTGTTCCATGCCAATAACCAATCTACTAGGTTTCTAGAGATGAGTTCTCTTTAGGTCTAGCAAGGTAGTTATTGTTCGATAACCTGGTTAAGATAGATCCTTCCGCTGCCTGATCGGCTTGGTTCTTCAAGACAGGTTCTTGTTGGGTCGAGTTTGCATCAGTTATAATCTTGTTGTTTCCCCTTTTCCTTTTGAAATGATTTGATAAATATCTTCTAACTAAATGTAATTATTATGATCTTTATGACATATGAAAATTGATTTTATGACTTACATGTATATTTAAACTTTGCCTCACGCTTTTGATTTATACTAAGACATGAATGGTAGTAGATGTAGTTAAGATCGTACTTGAGAGCGTATGTAACCCCGAGGTCTTGGAGGTGACAAGGAAATCTTGTGAGTTCTGGTTAGTAGAAAAAATTTTTTTTTGATAGATTTGATAAGCCTAACAATTAAGGGATAGGATATGATATTTGGAATGGAAGTTTGAGACTGTACATAGACTATCGAGACTTGAACCATGTGACTATTAAGAACAAATGTTCCGTCACCTCACATAAATGAGAATTTTGATCAATGGCAAGGGGCCGTGGTATTATTCAAGTTGAATTTAAAGTAGGGCTATTATCGGTTGAGGATCCTCGAAACTGATGTGTTTAAGACCACTCTCAATTCAAGATGGAGTCACTTTGAATTTTTAGTTACGCCCTTTGGGTTAACTAATGTACTAGTAGCAATTATGGCCTTAATGCATCGGGGTTTTAAACCATATTTGGATTAATCTATGGTGTCATTTATTGATGATATATCGGTATACTCTAATGATTGAGAAGATCATGAAAGACACCCGATGATAGTTTTACAAACCCCAAGAGGATGCCAACTTTCGTTAAATTCAGTAAATGTGAGTTCGATTAAAAGAAATAGCTTTTTTAGGTTATATAATATCTAAGGAAGGAATTGTTATTGACTCGATTAAAATGGAAGCTGTTTAAGAGGAAACAACCAGAAAATCCTACTGAAATTTGGAGTTCTTAGAGTTAGTCGAATATTACCTTTGGTTTACCAAGAATTTTTCTAAGAGTGCAAGACTTGGCAAGTTATTTGGAATTCTAAATGTGAGAAAGAATTTTAAAAGTGAAAAGTGTTTAATCGATGCACCTGTGCTAGCCTTACCGAGCAGAGGAGGTAGTTTTGTGATTTATATAGATACTTCAAAAGATGGTTTAGAATGTATATTAATAATACATAATGAGGTGATTGTATATGCCTCTAAAAAGTTAAAATATCACGAGAGAAAGTAGCCAACTCACGATTTGGGGTTAATTGGTATAATATTTGCATTAAAGAAGTGAAAACATTACCTATATGAGCTAGACATGAAACCGATTAAATTGCCATATGACTTGGAAGTTAAAATGTCTATTGAGAAAAAATCAAGGTTTGATTGCTAGTGGAATGAATAGAAATTTTGAAGTATGGGTTGGAAAACGTAAGTTAGTGATTGATTTGATAAACTTAACCATTAAGGGAATGATATTGTCCTAGGTATGAATTTCGAGGGTCAAATTCTTTTAAGGAAGGGAGGATGTGAGGACCCAAAAATTTTCTTATTTTTATCGAATAATTATTGGTTTATTTAAATATTTATTAACTCGTTTTCTCCGAATAATTTATATTAACCATTTTAAGTCCAATCATATGGAACAATGCCTTCCTTAGGTTTTAAAATGTCCCGTTAGCAAATTTAATTTTTCGGAGGCTCGTTTAAGTTAGGAATAATGAGTACACGTTTTTTGAGGCTATATTTGAATCGAGAATGTAATAATTTTTGCAAAATTAAGAATGATTAATAGTAGATTAAGTAAAGTTAATTGAGAGATTAGATGTGAGTACGTTAAAATTAAGCTTATACTGTACGCGTGTCGAAAGTTTTCCGAAAGACACACTGGTATAAATTAATTGGTGATTTGAGGAATTAATACTGGGCTCATGTGAGGACTCATGTTGTATTTCTAAAATAGTTATTTTTATGATTAATTACTCAAGTATTAGTTAGTTATACTATCGTTACAAGAATTTCTTAGATTTCGTTTTATCGCGCACGAGTCAGAAGTTTGCATTTTCACGCGCGCGATTAATTGGAGGATTTTAGAAATTATTGTTAGACTACTAAGAGTGGATAATAATAGTGTTAAAGGAAGTGCATTAGAGGTTTAGTGCACAAGTGAAACAAACCCGAGAGGAAACGGGTCGCGTATGCGCACTAGTAAGAGTTGACTTTTGTGCCAAAAAGGCCACCAACCACCAAGCTTCTCCAAGAAGCTTCCCATATCAGATTTTCGCTCTCTCTCACCCTCTCTTGCTGGCCGAAACTTGGAGGAAGAAGAGGAACCAAAAACTTCATCTCATTTCACTCAAATATTGCATCTTTTCACTTCAAATTTGTCACACAAACTCAAAACCACTTGGAGCTTCACTTGGGCTAGGAAGAGAGCACCATTTCCACGGTTTCTTGGAGCTTTGAGGTGACCAAAATTTATGAGTTTCATCAACCAAGAGGTAGTAAATCATCCAACCTTTGAAACTTGATTTTTGTGAGTTAGATTGGACTTGGAAGATTGTAACTTCATGTGGGGTAACTTTGGTTGGTTGAAAATCACTTGAGTGGGCTCTATGAAATCTCACAATGGATATGTTGGACTGATATGATGATTTTGGGTGGTATTTATGTTGATTAGGAGTTAAACTAGTGGATATAAGTTGAAAAAGTGGAAAGAAAATCAAAGGAAAACTTGCATGAGAAAGGGCCGAATTCTGCCCTGTTTTTGCAGAGCACTTGGTGCGATTTTTTTGTGATCAAATTGCCCTGATTTTGATGTAGATATGTTGCATAGGTTGTGTGGAAAGTTTTTATCAAAAATCACTTGATTTGGTTGGGTAAAAGTTGCATTTTCGAAACATGTTCAAACCTGGAAAATGTGTACAGAGGTACTCTGGCAGCGAACTTTAAACGATCATAACTCTTTGCTCCGACGTTGAAATTAAGTGCCGTTTGCGGCATTTGAACTAGACCCTTTCAGTTTTCTAACGGTATAAAATGCATCCCCTGATTCGACTTGAGTGAGCCGTACCAGTTCTTCAAAGTTACCTGTTCTGTTTTGTTGCTCTGCTAGAGAGGCAATGAGGTGCTGGGACTTGTTGCTTGAATTTGAGCTAGCTATAGACTAAATTTCAAAACTATTTCTTCTGATGAATTGTAACCTTATGAATGTAGTTTCCAGCGCCACCAACCATGTTTATGTGACCACACTACATTTTCATGCATATTTTCACTTTCTAGGGTTTTTTTTTATCATTTTTGCATGATATTCCCCATTATACGTATACCCCTTATCCTATATTTCCCCTTATATGTATATTCCTTACCCCTTTGTATGAAAACATGACATTAGACTTGCATTCCATTTAAGCATTAGAATTAGGTTAGTACATTTGTTTGTTTAGATAGGAAATAACCCTTGAATATGGGATATGGACGAGTGTGGCTCTTTAACCTTAGCATACTCGTATTCCCTCTGTAAAAGGGAAAATTGAGTCACGAATTTTAGCTCCCCACACCCGTCATGATGCATCCCTTTAGGTCATGTATATTTGTATAATTATTATCTTCTTTTCTTTTCTTCGAGTATCAGATTTTTACATATTCATGACCCCTTTGAAGAGTCACTCTTGGGTGTCGCAATTAATGCAATTTGCACCAATTAAAATTCGAAGAAACATATTGACCCCAGTACATTAGGTCTAGGTTTGCATTCATATGATAACATCCAAATGTGACAAATTTTTATGTTAAAAATATGAAAATCTTTGACTAAATCACGCAACTAGCCTTGGCTAGGTTGAAAAAGTGTCTTGGATTTCATCATTGCCTTCCCTTTGTTCAAATGTGACGCCCGAACACTTTTTTCTGATTTTTGAAGACTTTGTATCATTTAAAAAGGTTTTCTCTACTTTTT
The DNA here is from genome assembly GCF_003713205.1 of Coffea eugenioides. Lineage (NCBI taxonomy): Eukaryota > Viridiplantae > Streptophyta > Magnoliopsida > Gentianales > Rubiaceae > Coffea > Coffea eugenioides. The sequence continues at coordinate 17,514,316 of NC_040045.1, read as the reverse complement.
CTTTCAAAATTTATTTTAGGTGATTTGGTACACCTTAACTCAATACCAAATGATAACTCCTAATTTTTATTAAAAACCCTTTTTAAACTATTATTTTTGGGTTAAAAATCGTCGCACTTTAAGTCCCGTTTAGACCCACACATTTCTTTATTTATTTTTAAAATAAAAATTCATTTTACTAAAAATAAATTCAAGAATCCATTTTTTCTAAACACTTAATTTTTCATTTTATAAAAGTGATGCGCAACAGCCACTTCATCGAATCATGCCGAAATAATAGCAATTCATGAGGCCAATCGAAAATGTGTTTGGTTAAAATCAATAACCCACTATATCCGAAAGAGTTGTGGGTTATCTTTCGAAAAAGAAAATCCTCCAACTATATATATGAAGATAATGTAGCTTGTATAGCTCAATTGAAAGAAGGCTATATTAAAGGAGATAGGACGAAACACATTTCACCAAAATTCTTTTTTACTCATGATTTGCAAAGAATAGTGAAATTGATGTGCAACAAATTCGATTAGATAATAATTTAGCAGATTTATTTACCAAGGCATTACCGACTGCAACATTTGAGAAATCGATGAAAAATATTGGAATGCGATGATTAAAAGATCTCAAATGATATTTGCATCAGGAGGAGAAATTAATACATAGGAATAGCGTACTCTTTTTCCTTTCCTAGGATTTTTGTCCCGATAGATTTTTCCCTAGTAAGGTTTTAACAAGACATATTCTTTGTATAATGGACATCCAAGGGGGAGTGTTATGAAACAAATAAAAGTTTGGATGTCCTTTTGTATTCTCAAGAAAACTAATTCATAATTCATTGATTCCAAAGGGATTAATTCATAATTCATTGTTACATTATGTAAAGGAGTTACAATGGATGAACGGTTCAAACCATAAACCCATTCATGTATTGGAAGAACTGTTTCATAGACTATTCATGTTCTTGTAGTAATGGGTGTTTAATAGAATTGATGCATCTTTAATTTTATAGTACCTATATATAGAGGTACCTTGGCACCTCTTGGTTGTACTTTTGATTAGTTGGTATAATGAGAAAATCATTCTCCATTTTTCTACTTGTTTCTCTAAATATTTCAATTCCTATTATAGTAGTTTATTTTATTAGTTTTATAACAGTAATATTATTTACACTCCTATTATGTTGTTTGTATTCCCTCTATCACATTTTTTTATGAGACCATATTAACCCTGCACTAATTTCTTCTCTTACCCATGAGCTAACTTTATCATATTTTCTCTTACATTCTAAAATGACTTAATTATTCCATTACACATTAATATCACTAATTTAAAATTGCTACTAATTTAAATGCAACACACTGAAAGATCAAGCACCAATTCACAGAATATCAAATATATAAAACAATACTGCTCGGAGTGATTAATTGAGAAATAGGACAAATCCTAAGATTTGATTTGGTAGTGGGTAAAGAAACTACACAAGCAATATACAAAAATACTCGTAACCAGTAGATGAAAATGAATAATAAAAGGGGAGTACGCCCAAAGAGTTTTCATTATATAGCTTTATTAGTAGGATTTGAGAGATTCAATTGTTGACAAAAAGTGGAAATGATATGATCTCGACCTAGCAAGAATCTGTCTTGAAGAACTGAATCGATTAGGCTGTGAAAGGATCTATCTTGATCAGGTTATGGATAAATTGGATGGATTCTAGACAATCAAGGGCCGCTCCAGATTGAATAGAAGAGTAGAATGACACCACAATTCAACGTGATCTTGAATTGATAAATCAATTGAAAAACTCAAGAATCCTCTTAAGTATTCAAGTTGGATCTCTTGGACAACAGATGTTGCTAACACAAAGTGTTTGCTGGAAATTTTCTTTCATAATTCACCTCCAAAAAACGTTGGACTTTAAGGCTCTTTTATAGCCTTTACAAAGACTCAAAAGAAATCGAACTAAATTAGGAAACTTCTTAACTAAACCTAACTCAATTCTAACTAGGAAACTAACACGACTTAAGGCTTAACTATGGTCAACATGACCTAGCCTTTTAGTTAACCAAACTAATGATTCATTTAACTCTTAAGCTAACATGAATCGGACCAACTAACAATACTTGAACCAAACCACAACAATTGGTTGGAAAATATCATAAACACATGATACTAAGGACTTAATTACCAAGTAAACACAATAATTCTCAAGAAAGGAATGGCTGGGACGTTGGACTTCAATTAATCAACCATCTTCATGACTTGAACATGAATCATGGACCCCATGTTCGTATCATTCCCTTCCTCTTGAAAGTGATTTGCCCACAAATCATCAAATTGGAGAAATTGCAGTAACTCGGGCATCACTGTGACGACTCCACTTCTCCTTAGGGTGAACCCTAGGGTTTCGGCGGGCCGCCTGCCTAACTCTTGTCAGGGTTCAATACGAGTCAAATTTAAACTTAAAGGTAATCAACCAATAATAAAAGTCAATATAAAAAAAGTCGCTTCCTTATATAATCATTCAAATCTTACATCACAAGTTTCCAAAATATACATCAAATTTTTCCAAAAATATAAACCTCCAAAGTTGGCTAAACCATTTACATCCAAATTCTAATAAAAAGTAATCAAGTCAGCTTCTCCAAAAATCTTTCCATTCCGAGCTCCTGTTAAGGAAAACAAACTACGGGGGTGAGCTAACGCTCAGTGAGGCCAAGAAAAGCATGCAAACACATAAGTTCAAGTAACAATAACACTTGTACAAGAAATATAATTAGAAAGTTCATGTAATTCACAAATAACAGTAAAGCACAATTAATAAGGAAACGGGAGCTCTTAGGAGCTAAATTCTCATTGCTTTGCCAAGGCTTGATCCAATACCTCCATGTGATGACACTCTATCAATCGGGTAGGTAGCAAGTCCGTAGAAACCCTGCTTACTTCCTCCATCCCTCATTTCACCCTCTCGGATCCGTAACCAAACACTCACTGGAAGGGCAATACTACTTGAGTATGCCAAGCAAGACCTCAAAAGATCAAACTTATAATTTTCTCATACTTCACCAGGCTTCTCGACCAAACCCATGCCGGCTCGAGTCGTAAGGTTAGCTAATGAGTTTTGGGCGTCCCCAAATATACAAATACAATTTTCCAAGTGCACGCAATTCAATTATCAAGTCACGTTCACACAAGTCAATTGTCTAGTCAAGTACAAGAGAATGAGTGCGATAAAGTACATACTCGTCTTGACAAGTCCAAATCACTTAGTTAACAAGAAGCAATTCAAGTATTTAGCAACAAGTCATGCACTTGACACTCACCAATTCAAAAGTAGGTGAGCAAATGAGGCCTTTAGTTGTCCGCACCGAGATTACCTTCGAAACCCTCTTGAGGACCTAAAGAAATATTAACCAACCATCACTCATGGGTACCCTAGGCCACTTAGCATTCAAGGAAGAAAATGTCTTTGCTTAAAACTTAAACAACACCTCAAAAGAGATTTAATTCATCAAAAATCAAGATTCAAAAATGAGGATTTAAAGTCTCAAGTGAACTCGTATCATTCATAAAAATGAGTTTAAAATGAACCATCAATCTCAAAAGGAAGTTGGAAGTTCATAAAAGTTCATTTCTTAAGAAATCAGAAATTTCCAACTTTACTCGACAATACTTGAGAAATTATATTTTGAGTTTGGCAAGCCCAAAAATGGGAAACTTTATACCGTTGGAAACTAGATTCAAAGTACTAAAACTTTACCAAAGAACTTTTCCCAGATTCCAACCAAAAATTATTTGAATTTCAGCTCAAAGTTACTATTTCATGAAGATAGGCAGAACCAGTTCTTGTTTTCCATCAAAGTTTGAGAATTTGGCAAAATTCACAGGTCTTGAATTAACCTCTAAAATTTATAACATAGCAAGAGTTTCAAGTCAAGTTTCAAACACAACAAGCAACACTAAATTTGGATTTTTGAACAGCAAGATACAACAGTTTGAAAATGGTTGGATTTCACAACCTACTCAACAATTTTCCAGTTACCAGCTTTGACACAGTTTTGAAATCAGATCATATCTAACTCTACACAAGTCCAAATTGAGAATTGTTATGGCGTTAGAAACTAGATTCAAAATGCTATAATTCATCAGGAGACATCATTTTCAAACTCTTTTCAAACGTGAGACAAAATTGAGCCACAAGATACAGTTTCACAGTTTCTCTCGGACAAATAGGTAAAATAGGTCAGTCCATTTTGTCGATTTGCTTTGGCTCACTCAAAATGAATTAGCAGGGAAATCTTATACCATTCGAAAGCTCTTCGTGTCTAGTTTCAAATGCCGCAAACGGCACTTGGTTTGACTTTTGTACAAAGATTTATGCTCAAACAAATTACCCCTGGTCTGCTGACCTGGTAGCTAGTTTCCAGATTTCTTCCTTTCTTCAAAACCCAAGTTTTTGGTAAACGATTGAAATGATTTTTGAAAGACAATTTTCACACACATAACACAACATATAACAAACATTTTAGCAGCCATATAAGCAACAAAAATTCAAAATCCAATCAAGGCAACAAAGCAACAGTTTTGGCCAGCTCTCCTCACAAGTTTCTTCCAACTTTCTCTCCACTTACCAAGCCAATATCAAGTCACTCATCACAAAAACAACAACAATTAAGTAAGAACCTCAAGTCAGCTACCAAAAAGACCACCTCAAGACCACTAACCTAGATGTAAAGCAAGAATAAAAGTTTTTCTCAAGTCCACTAGCCTAGATTCTTGATTAGGATTTCAAACCCATGAAATACAACCTCTACTCTTGGTAAAATTTGAAAGATTAAAGAAGGATGAAGTGGTTACCTCTTCAGGCTCCTAAACCCTAGTTGTAAGCAAAACTTTCCACCAATACTTCACCAAGAAACACCACAAGCTTGCACCTTCCTTCTAGCTAGAGCAAAGCTCCAAGAGATTTGTGGGTTGGATGAAGTGTATCAAGTAAGATTGGAGCAAAAGATGAAGCTTTTCTCTTTCCCCTTTTCTTCTCCTTATTCGGTCGAGAGAGAGTGTGTGTGAGGGAGTGTGTGTGTTTTGATTTTTGTGGAGGAAAAATGAAAGAAAGGCTAACCATAAGTTTGTATAAAAAGTCAACTTTCAATAGTGGCTCAATAGTGTCTTGCACTACCACTTTCTCTCTTGTTTGCTACACTTATACACTAATCCTCCAAGGTAATTCCTCTAGCACTACAATTACTCAAACTTATACTAGTTTAGTACTAAATCCTCAAATCTCCAATTAGTCATGCCGGTGCGACTTTGGAGAAACTTTCGACGCGCGCGCGATAAAAGTTTAATTTAAGAAAATTCATACAAAATAATAAAATTAAATAACACTAGGGCAAATAATTATAAAATAGACTAAATTAAGAATAAAAACATGAGTCCTCACAATCACTTTCATATGAGCATACCAAGTTGCATGGCATTTATGAACTGTAAGAAACTCACAAGTAATGTTTTCAACTGTAAATTAAGAAAAAAGGGAGAGAAAATACTCTTCTTCATATCTTTGGACTACACAATATACAAATATATATACACAAGTGCAACCTAATTTAGATCCTAAAATTATGCTAATCTAAATCAATCTACTACCTAATTAATACATGATACTATAATCATATGATACCTAATTAATACATGATACTATAATCAAATCTTTCCTAATATTTACAATATCAAATCTTTCCATAATATCAGATCACATATCTTTAACACTCCTCCTCAAGATGGAGCATAGATGTTAATCATGCCCATCTTGCCACAAATGTAATCAATTCTCGGACCATTCAGAGGTTTAGTGAAAATATCAGCTAACTGTTCTCCAGTTCTCACATGACTGGTTGAGATCAAGTTTTGCTGAATTTTTTCACGAACAAAGTGGCAATCAATTTCGATATACTTTGTTCTCTCATGAAAAACTGGATTTGATGCTATATGAAGGGCAGCTTGATTGTCACACCATAACTTCATTGGATGTGAATTATTGATTCCCACCTCATACAATAATTGATGTATCTATATAAGCTCACAAGTGGATTGTGTCATAGACCGGTATTCAGACTCTGCACTAGAGCGAGATACTACGCTTTGTTTCTTACTTTTTCACAATACCAAATTACCTCCAACGAAGACACAATATCCAGTTGTAGATCTTCGATCAATTTTAGAACCTGCTCAATCCGCATCAGAGAAGCATTCAACATGAGAATGACCATGATTACTATATAGTATACCACGTCCTGGAGCTCCTTTAAGATAACATAAGATTTGCTCTAAAACTACCTAATGGGTGGTTATTGGTGAGGACATAAATTGACTCACAATACTAACCGGATATGCAATATCCGGATGAGTCACAGTAAGATAATTCAACTTCCCCACTAATCTCCGGTACATTTCAGGATCTGAGAATAACTCCCTATCATGATCATTGGTGCACTGCATGGTTTAGCACCTAGCTTTCCTGTTGCTTTCAAAAGATCAAGGACATAGTTCCTTTGGCATAAGAAGATACCTTGTTTACATCTTGTAACCTCAATGGCTAAAAAGTATTTCAACATACCCAAATCTTTTGTCTGGAAGCGCGATTGAAGAAAATTTTTAAGAGGTGCAATACTTGCATTGTTACTATCAGTAATAACAATACCATCAACATAAACCACTAATAGGATAATACTAATTTCAGATTGTTGATAAAAAGACAGAATGATTAGAATTACACTTTTTCATGCCAAACTCTTGAACCACCTCACTGAATCTTCCAAACCAAGCACGAGGACTCTGTTTTAAACCATATAATGACTTTTGGAGTCTTAAACCTTACCAGACTCCTCCTGAGCAACAAATCCAGGTGGTTGCTCCATATAAATTTCCTCTTGGAAATCCTTATGAAGGAATGCATTCTTAACATCTAACTGGTACAAAGGCCAATTATTAGTAGCAGCAAGGGAAATAAATAATCGAACAGAGGTGAGTTTTGCTACAGGAGAAAACGTGTCTGAGTAATCCATCCCATATGTCTGACCATACCTTTTTGCAACAAGACGAGTTTTGAGGCGAGCAACAGAACCATCAGGATTGACTTTAACAGCAAACACCCATTTACAACCAATAGGTTTCTTACCTTTTGGTAGATGAACCAAATCCCAGGTACCATTATTATCTAGAGCCATCATTTCTTCCTCCATAGTAGCCCGCCAACCAGGATGTTCCAAAGCCTTAGATAAGGTTGAGGAAGAGATATTGAATCTAAGGAAGCAGTAAAACAGCGCAAGGAGGGAGACAAATGATCATATGAAGCAAATGATGAAACTGGATAAGTGCGCTGTCTTTTACCTTTTCTTAAAGCAATAGGCAAATCAAGACTGGAATCTAGAGACTAAGGAAGCGGTGGATCAGGACTCGGATCTGTAGACAGAGAAGGTGGTGGAGGATGTGAGTCTATGTGTTGAGAACGACGAGAATACACTTGAGTGATCGGTAGTCTTGTAGGAACAGTTGTTGTAACAATGTAGACTAGAATATCATCTCCCTCCCCCTGACGACTATAGACATTAGACTCAAGAAAAAATAGATGCGCCTCAAAAAATGTAACATCAGCAGAGACTAAATAACAATCTAAATTTGGAGAGTAGCATCTATACCCTTTTTGAAGACGTGAATAACCCAAAAACACACACTTGAGAGATTTGGGATCTAATTTAGACACCTGAGGACGGGTATCACGAAAAAAACAAGTACACTCAAATGTGCTTGGCTCAATGGGGAATAAAGATTGGGTTGGAAACAAAATTGAATAAGAAATCTCACCAGCAAGCACAGAAGATGGCATGTGATTAATTAAGAAATAGGCTATTGAAAACGCATCTGCCCAAAATTGCTTAGGAACCTTCATGTGAAATAGAAAGGCTCTAACAATTTCTAATAAGTGCCTATTTTTCCTTTCAGCAACACCATTTTGTGGTGGTGTGTTAGGACATGAAGATTGGTGAAGGATTCCATTTTCTGACATATATGAATTAAAAGGTTTAGAAAAGTACTCTTTTGCATTATCACTTCGCAAAATGCGGACAGACACATTGAATTGTGTTTTTATTTCAAAACAAAAGGAACAAAAGATATTAAATAAATCTGACCGACTTCTCATTAAATATAACCAAGTAACACGAGAGTAGTCATCAACAAAGGTGACAAAATACTTAAAACCAGACTTAGATACTATTGGACAAAGGCCCCATATATCAGAGTACACTAATTCAAAGGGAGATGAAGCCCGTTTATTGACTCTAGGTAAGTAAGACAAACGATGATGCTTGGCAAATTGACATGACTCACAATCTAAATGGGATAAATTCTAAAAATTTGGACACAACTTCTTCAAGGTGGGTAGAGATGGATGACCCAAACGATAGTGAATTTCAAGCAGAGTCAAGGTGGAGGAACATGCAACAGGTTTCGGCACTTTCGATGAAGGGGTTTCAAGTGTATACAGGCCGCCAGACTCATGTCCTTTACCAATAATCTTAGCCGTCATAAGATCCTGAAAAACACAATATTCAGGAAAGAATGAGACAGAGCACTTGAGAGCTTTTGTAATTTTACTGACTGACAGTAGATTAAACGAAAAATTAGGTAAACATAAGACTGAATATAAGGGGATAGATGACATAGGAATTACTACACCAGAACCCACAACTGAAGCACATGACCCATCAGCCAAAGTAACATTCGGATGATCTTTGTTAGGATTAAAAGAGGAGAGGATACCTTTATTACCGGTCATATGATCTATTGCACCGGAATCGATGACCCATTTGTTAGAAGATGACACAAGGCATGTAGTAGGTTTACCTGAGTGATCAATAGAAGGAGAATTGGTACTAGAAGATGTGTTAGCGGATTTTTGTGAGGCCTGGAACTCAGTAAAGCGGGCAAACTCATCAGCAGAGATGAGTATGGATTTGTCAGAAGGCACATAATTATTTTCCTGGGTTGCAAAATTTGCAAATGGGGGCTACTGTTGAGGTCTACCATGAAGGTCCCAACACGTACGTATGGTAGGGTTTCTTACAGTGATAACAGACTCGCTGATTTGAGTTGTATTGTCCCTGACCAGCAATCCCACCAGTCCCATTTTTGCCACTATTTCTACCATTATTTCCTTGACCAGCTCCACCCCGACTTATGAGAGCACTAGTAACATTGGAAGTAGATAAAGATCCCTCAGTTCTCAACACTTGTGTGAAAGTTTCATGGAGGGAAACAATCTCTGAGCTAGAGAGAATTTGTGTTTGAGCAGCATCGAACTCAATTGGTAATCCTGCAAGAAAACTCATTACATCCATTTGTTCCCGTTGAGACTGTTGAGTTTTTACATCAGTACTAAAACGAAGGAGAGAATTCAACTCCTCATACACACGTTTAAAATCCATAAAATATTCTGTAAGAGATCTCTGCTGTTTTTCCGGACGGTAAAGTTCCTTGCAAATAGCATATATATGATTTAAATTACCCTTACTAGAATACAAGAAAGCCAAATAATCCATAAGATCTTTAACAAACTCACAATGATTGATGAGACTATCTCATTATCAATAGAGTTTCGGATCTGCAAAAATAGTTTTGCATCTTCCCTCAGCCAAACCTTCTTTTCCTCTTCATCAACCGGTGGTCATCAGTGAGATGATCATCTCTATCGATGCTGCGTAGATATATCCGAATAGTTTTACTCCAATCCAAAAAAAATTTTCCACTCAATTTGTGTTCAGTAATTTTTGATGTTGTAGGAATAACATCAAAAATTACTGTTTTCATCTCTCTACTACTAGCTTTCATATCTGCCATTATAATTCACACAAGAAAGACCCAAAAGTGACTCAATAGGATCACGTAAAAAGATAAACTGATAACAGAGTTTGAAACTCTGATACCATGTAAACTAAGAAAAAAGGGAGAGAAATACTCTTTTTCATATCTTTGGACAACACAATATACAAATATATATACACAAGTGCAACCTAAGTTAGATCCTAAAATCAAGCTAATCTAAATCAATCTACTACCTAATTAATATATGATACAATAATTGTGACAACCCCACCTTCCCCTAAGGCGTACCAAAGGGGTTAGCGGATTGCCTACTCAACTTTCGCTAGGACTACTAAGATAGTTATATACAATTTAAGACGTTCCGGAATAAAAAAGCGCACTTACACGATTCAAAAATCGTAAAATGGAAAAACAAAAAAAATCGAAAAAAAATCGGAACCGCAAATGAATAGTGACTGCCACGTCACCATCTAGCTAGAACCCAATCGAATACAGATAACGTTATATAATTCTAGGGAATGAACATTTCCAAACCAAATATGATACATGAACATGGTTAAACAGTTTTATACATATACATTTGTAATTTACAAATGAAATGAAAAATATTTGGATCAAAGTACATTTAGGGTTAGGAGCTTTACAAAAAAATATATTAAAAGTAGCTCAACTCGTGCCTCAAAACATCATATTCTCCAAAAGGTTGTTTCCTGTAAGAAAAACAAAATTTAACGGAGTGAGCTTTCGCCAAATGAGGTACCATCACTCAGGCATCCAAGGAGTACATAATCACAAGGATACATAATTCAAATACGTTCATCAAGTGAGCACAATTAACATCACACAATAAATGAGAGAAAAGGATAAGAACCAAGGTTGGCTTTGAGGGTCACTCAAAAGGCCCTCCTATTTGAGAAAACGAAATTGATGGATAATTTGATAACATCACACAATAAATGAGAGAAAAGGATAAGAACCAAGGTTGGCTTTGAGGAAATAAAAAGGTATCTCATTTATGGCTCTCCTATTTGAGCCTTTGAAAGAATAATTTCGTTTCAAATAAGAGCCTTAATGATCACTACCCTACATTGGAAAATTTTCAAATATCAAAAGGGAATAGATTTTCAATGAGCCATTCGGTACTTTGGTTGTCATGAAGCGTAAGAATGATGCCTTAGCCATCGTTTCTACAACCTAAATACTATTTATCCCTTGCATCCTCATTTGAGCTAAAATGGGTGGTTCTTTTCAAAAGCACTTACGATCGCACCCCACATTGGGGAAGGAGATTGGAGAATTTTCCAAAAGGAGAAAAAGCAAAAATGCTAAAATTAAAAGAAAAGAGGGAATCACGAATTGGAGAAATTTGATTCTACCTGGGCTTCAATTTTGAAAAGAAAAAGAAGAAAAGAAAAGAGAGAAAGAGAACAAAAAAGGAAGAGTTTTGTCCGGCGGATCACCTATGTTTCACAGATATAGATGAACAGGAGTCTTCCTCAGTCAATTAATTCAGATGCAGGCAAGAAATTTCGCATTAATGAAAGTTTTCTTTCAGGGTTAATGTAAGGAACGGAAAAAAGTCAGGCCCTCTTCTTTTCCAATCAAACATTTTATCCCTAGTTATCCCTTTTGAGTTTTCAGAATCAATTACTTCGTTTGGCAACCCCTGAGAATCGCAAACCCCACACTGGGGCAAGTTTGAGTTGCAAAGGAAAGAAAAGTCTCAAGAGGTGAAAAGTGATAAAGCAACAAAAGCAAAAAGAAGAAAAGAAAACCTCGATTAAGCATAAATTGTGGCAAATTTTGAAAAATTTCAAAGGAATGGCAAAAAGCCGAAGGAAAAATCAAAAACAAAAAGAGAAAAAGAGCCTCAATTGAGAATAAATTGGGGCAAGTTATGATTTAACCGTAAAAGAGGGTTGATACAATAATACGATCTCAGATCATTTAAACCACTTTCAGAAATTCACCTTCAAGCCTTAACTTTTCTGAGCACCCCACCAGACCCCATTACAAAAGCCGAAAGTCCTAACTTCTGTTTCTTTGCAATATCTCTGTCAAAAAATTTTCTAATTGGCAAGTGATGCTCATATACTGATGCCAGGAAATTTTTTAAAAGTATTTCTGAATTGATTAGTTGTGAGTTTGACAATACTCATTATCTGAAAATCCGTCAAGGCACCTTTGAAAAGAAAAGAAAAGGAAAAGCGAAAATAAATGCAAAGAAAATGGAAAAGATTTGATGGTGAAGCCCCCGTTAAGTGATGACGAAAGTCACCGAATCTAAGATCTTTAAGTTCAAAATAGGGGCAATTTTGGAAAAATGCAATCTACGGTGCAATGTCCTTGAAAGTCTTATGCTTTAAACTATCGTTCAAGCCGCATTACAAGCACATAAAGTCCATCTTTGACTTGTTCCTCATGACAACTCGAAGTAAGGATTATGCTTCTGAGAAATCCCTCAATCATTCGGGATCATAAGGCTATAACTTGTTGTCACATGTTTAGCTATCGTTTCTACCCATACGTTACAAGCTTATAAAACTTATATGTTGACTAAGTTTTCTCAAGAAATAAGGGTGACAAACTCTTTGCTTTCACTAAGATGTGATATTGAAGGGGTTACATACAATTTGGGCACAAGAATAAGGCAGATCCTAACCTCTCATTTTTCCTTAGCCATCTCAAAAGCAGAAATAACACCCACTTGATTGGTCCTGAAAGATGAGTTAACAAGAGTGGTGACCCATTACTCTAAGCATCGATGCTAAGGTGAGGAAGAAATCTTCTGTAATTTGGTAGTATTTCGAGAGATTCATCATGAAATTTTCTGTTAGGAAACATAGTTTCTTACTTTGTTCAAACAAATGGAAAGTCATCCAAACAAATTTTTACAATTAAATGGGCCCACACTAGGGCAAATTTTCATTTGAGAGATTTTGCAAAATAAGCCAACACTGGGGCAAATTTTTTGTAATACATTTGAGGTTTTTGTCCAAGAATCAAATAATACATTTTCGAATCAATCACGCTGCTCTTTTCATGAAATTTAAGTGCATGTCATACTTTGGTAAGCCCCCTGTGCAGGTATTTATGGCTGAAATCGACGAAAAAGCATCTGGTGATATAGAAGGCCGATGCCGAAGAAAGAGAAGAAAGAAGGAAAAAGGGCCCTATACTGGGGCAAATTATTTTTGAAAAGATTCTCTCAGAAAAAAAAGTCAAAATAAAAAAAATCAAGTTTAATTTCTTGTTTCTCGACAAATCAAATTTAATTTTCTTATTTGTTTTTGAAACATCACGTTGGGTCTGGATTTCGTGCCGCCAACATTACGAAGGTCACGTTGGGCCTGGACTTTGTGCCGCCAACATCACGTTGGGCCTGGATTTCGTGTCGCCAACATTACAAAGGTCACGTTGGGCCTGAATTTTGTGCCGCCAACATCACAAATATTTCGTTGGGCTTGGTTTTTGTGACACCAATTCTCACGGCAGACTTGGGTTTGATCCCATTGACCAATCATCAAGGCAGGCTCGGGTTTAATCCCACTGACCGATTCTCAAGGCAGGTTCGGGTGTTATCCCACTGACCAATCATCAAGGCAGGCTCGAGTTTAATCCCACTGACCAATTCAGCACACCGGGGCAAATCTTTGGATAATATTTCAAGCAAGTCTTGTGCAGTTTTTTCATACATACCAGCATTTTATTTTACACTGCCACTAGCCGTTGGGTCAGTCCCACTAGTGAGCCTTTCATTTTGCACCGCCACTAGCCGTTGGGTCAGTCCCACTAGTGAGCTTTTCATTTACATCGCCACTAGCCGTTGGGTCAGATCCACTAGTGAGCCTTTCATTTACATTGCATTTCATGTTTTATTGCCGCTAAACATGGGTCAGTCCTATTGGCGTGCATTTTATTTTTCACCGCCACTGAACATGGGTTAGTCCCACCAGCGTGCATTTCTTTTTCACCGCCACTGAACATGGGTTAGTCCCACCAGTGTGCATTCCATGAACATGGGTTAGTCCCACCAGTGTGCCGCTAAACATGGGTCAGTCCCACTAGCGTGCATTTCATTTACATTGCCACTGAACATGGGTTAGTCCCACTAGTGTGCATTTCTTTTTCACCGCCACTGAACATGGGTTAGTCCCACCAGTGTGCATTCCATTTTCATTGCCGCTAAACATGGGTCAGTCCCACTAGTGAGCATTTCAGCGTGCATTTTGTTTTCATTGCCGCTAAACATGGCTCAGTCCCACTAGCGTGCATTTCATCTTTATTGCCACTAAACATGGGCCAGTCCCACTAGTGTGCATTCCGATTTTAAATTTTCTGTTTCGGGCCAGTCCCGATTTTCAAATTCCTGCTTCGGGTCAGTCCCGATTTTAATTTTCTGTTCGGGTCAGTCCCGATTTTAAATTTCCTGTTCGGGTCAGTCCCGTTTTAAATTTCTCTTTTGGGTCAGTCCCATTTTAAAATGTTTGTTAAAGGGGTCAGTCCTCATTTCAGAAAGCGTTAATCGTTCGAGTCGTTCGCAGCCGAATAACAGGTAAGCATTTGGTGTCCATTTCTTTGTCTCAAGTTTTTTCAAAACTCAGACAAAAAGGGACAAACTGTAGACACCAAATTTTTAATTTATTCTTATTCTTATTTTTAGTGATAATTATTTTCTATTTTTATTTATTAATCTCATGATTTTTGTTTCAAGCATTTTTTAGCATTTTAGATTATTATTATTTATTATTTTATTCTAGTTTTCTATATTTATCGTTGCTCATTTAGTCGTTTAATTTTATTTTAAGACTTTTTAGTATTAAGATTTGGCGGAAAAAGAAAATTGTTCAAAAAATATGCTTTATATTTGATTTAACTAATAAAAAAAAGAAGATCAGAAAAGGAAACGAAAAAAAAACAACAAAAATCAAGTAAAGAAAAGAGAAAAAAGAGAAAAGAGATCTGTGCGCATGTTTGGACGGGCACTATTCATCATCCTCCGGGTTTCATACGAAAGGAAGCAACATGGCTCAACATTGCGGCGGGCTTTTCCTCCAATTTCATTCGTTCCCATTGTGGTTTTGTTCTCTCCAAACATTCTTAGTACCAACTCGGCTCATCACTCAAGAACAAGATCAAAGGGGCAGCAATGAACCACATAAACTCATTTTTTGAGCAGGGCCATCTAAACCTTTCATCGTAGGTTTTGGGGCCTTTAAATAGAGGAAAACAAAGGGAGCGGCAGAGGGGCCAAAGATGGAGAAAAGAAATGAAAAGGGAAACAAGGAAAAGATAGAGGGAGCGAGGGAGAGAGCAACGGAAAGGGAGCTGAAAAAGAGGGCGGCGGAGATTGAAAAGACCGAGAGAAAAGAACGAGAAATTGGAGAAAAGCAAGAAATGGTTTCGGCTGTGTACAAGGCAAGGAAAGTTACGGGCTTTGGGCAAGTAGGAAGAAAGGGTTTCAGCCGTGAGGGTTTGGAGGAAAGAAACAGAGAAACCGAGAGCTGAGGGTTTCGTCTGAGAGATTGGGGGTAACGGCGGAAAAGATAAAAGAACAATCAAGTGACGGTTGAAAAAGAGAAAGATTTGAGAGTGGGAGAGGGCGAGCAAGAGAGAAAACTGGTAGAGAGATCTTCGGTGGTTTGAGAGAGAAAACCAAAAAGAGTTAGTGAGAAAGGAAAGAAAGGGAGCAAGGAGGATCTGTTAGGGGAGGATCTGCTAGGGGAGGATCTGGGAGGAATCAGAGGAACGAGGGTTGGAAGAGAGATCAAAAGAGAGGGTTGGAAGAGATATTCGAAAGAGAGAAAAGAATGAAAAGCTGCAATTTTTTTTAGCAAAGGCTGATTATAAGCCATGTTTCAGATCGAATATCTCTTCAGTCTTTGATTATTTCAAGAAATTTTCAAGTTCTGCACCAACTAGGAAGTAAGGGGAGAAGGTTTCGTTCAAAAATTGTTTGCAGAAGACATTGATAAAGCCTTCGATTTTGCCCCCAAAAGCCGCTGCGTGACTTCGCTGGTGCGGGTTCGGAGCCGCAACGGGACAACTTCAGCCGCTCTTTCACGGCGTTTCTTGTCCTGATTTCGATTCAAAAAGCTACATCACGTACTTCTCTAAACTCATGCCTTAGTTCCTTTCATCTTCATTTATTTTTGGGTCGTGATTTTGAGTTGCTTGTTCGTTGTTATTGTTCGCTCTTCTGTTTCTATTCCGAAGTAGCTGGACGAGCATTCTTCCATGTTTCATCCATGCTGTGATCCCTTTGTTAATGTGACTTCCATAATGGGACGAGCATTCTTCCATGTTTGCATATTGGAAGTCAGCCTTTTCAGTCCCATATTTACTTGACGAGTTGTATCGAAGTAGATTAACATAGGAATTATGGAGTTGATATTGCAATTCATGAGCTGATGTCCATTTTTGCTGCTCGTTGACCTGAGTTGCATAGTCTAGGCTTGCAGTAGTGTCTACAAATCCTTTTCCTTACTTTGGTTGCTGGGGTTTTAGCTCGTTTATGGTTCTTGACTTGCTTGCTGATTGATTGGGGTGGCCTGTCTACGTTACCGCAAGTGTCTTCCTTTCTTTCTTTTGCTGCATTTTCCATGGCCAGTAGCATTGTCAAATCTTCTGGGAATGGGAAATATTGTTTGGGTGATGTGATTAAAATGGGTTGAAACCATTGCACTTGGGTTTGTTTAATGAATCAGTGGGTTGGTCTGAGTTATTCACATGAAGTATATGTAATTTGAATGAAATGGTTGTGGCAGATTTTGTGCGTGGATGATGAATTGCCGCATATTTTTGTTGTTTGAAATCAAAGTTTGATGTCTGGGTAGGACTCTAGTTATGTTTAGCAAAAGGAAGTCGGCGCCGTAAACCCATGAATTGGAGAAACCAGAAAACTGCAGCAAGAAACAGGCTACAGACGCAAATGAAGAAAGCTTTCTTTGTAACATGCATGAAAGAATTTCTGAAAATTGCCTTTTGACCCCCAGATTTCGGTTTAATTCCACTATGGCTCAATAAATTGAACAAACTAGTCAATTGTGTCCTTTTAATTTGTTATTTTTCTTTGATGTGCTTTAATGTGTTTTTGGATAGATTATGAGTGAATTTTAGGATGAAATTGGTGGGGGTTTAATAATTTTTTGAAAGATTTATGATTTTGATTTGGATTTTAGCGAAATTTTGGGATGAAATTTTCGGGTTGGATTTTGATTTGATTTGGTTTTTCTTTTTATGATTTTGATCCTTGTTTGTTTTAATTTCTTGAATGTAGGTTGTTTACATAATTTAATTGATTCAATTTCATGTTTATTTTCATCTTTTATGGTTATTTGTTAATTAAAATGGTACCTTGACATTTTTATTGTTTTGGAGGGTAAATGTGTAATTTCACTTCATTTGAGCTCCAACTCCAGGGAGGTACACCTTATCCCTTAATTTTTTACTCTATTTGACCCTACGTGCCCTATGTGACTTTACGTGTTTAATCGCATGTCTCTTGAATGATCTTTCATTATTTTTGTTATTTATTTATTTATTCGCTTTATTGGCTTTAGTTTTTGTCTATTTATTTTTAGTTCAATTTTGATCATTTGAAAGGCACTTGAATGCCAAAGTTGTAATAGCTAGGTTATTTTATTTATTTTATTCCGTTTCCCCTTTTAGATTGTAGTAGGGCCTCCCCAAGTGTAATAGTTAGGGGTTTATTTGCTTCATTTTGCTTTGTGTGTGATTTGCATGCCTATGTGCTATGTGTTACCGCTTTCTTAGGGTCTTGCATCTAGATAAGCATGCTTATGTGCTACCTGCTATGTGAAACTAGGTGCTTTGCATGTCTATTCGCTTTAGTGTTATATTTGATCATGTGAATGAATGCACGTTACCGTGGCTAGTCCAATGCTAGTCATGGTTACTTATTCCCGATCGCTCACAAGTCCAATGCTTGTGAGAAAGCGTTAGTAAAGGGCTAGTCCAATGCTAGACCCAATAGGGCCGTCCCTCGCTAGTACATACTCGCATGCCCTCACTACATTTCATGCATTTGTTAGTATTTTTACATTTTTGCATGATCCTTTCCCCTTTTCCCACATTCTAAGTATGATCTTTAGGACTTTGCATTTCACTCTAGTCATTAGGGTCATTTGCTTGATTAGTTTAGGGAGTTACCCCTTGGATATGAGATATGCACGAGTTTGGCTTTCTAACCTTAGCACGCTCGTATTCTCTCTATTAAAGGGAACATTGAGTCACGAACATAAGTCCCCCGCACCCACTATGATGCATTACTTGAGGTCATACACATTTGTATATTATTATTTCCTTTACTTTTTCTTTCTTTCGAGTCTCATGTCTTGCATTATTCGTGACTTCTTCGAAGAGTGTTTATTGGGCGTCACAATTAATGTGATTGGTACCAAGTAAGCTTTGAAGATACATTTCGACCCCCCGACACCCTCCTAAGTCTAGGGTATGCATTCATATAGTACATCCAAATGTGATAAATCTTAAGGGTAAAATAAGAAAATCTTTGAACTAGCCTTGGCTAGGTTGAAAGGGTGCCTTGGATTCTTATCCTTGCCTTCCCTTTCTTCAAATGTGACTCCCGAATCTTTTTCTCTGATTTTTGTAGACTTGGAGTCGTTAAAAAGGGTTTTTCTACTTTTTTCTTTAAAAATTCATTTTTAGGTGACTTGGTACACCTTAACTCTATACCAAGTGGCGACTCCGATTTTGCATTCAAAAAACCCTTTTTATACTATAGTTTGGGTCAAATCGTCGCATTTTCAAGTCTCATTTAGACCCATATTTTTCATTTTCTTTTTAAATCAAAAATTCATTTTCCAATCAAAAATTGAATCAAAAGCCATTTTTCTAAACTCGTCTTTTATTTTTCTTGTATCAAAAAATGGGGCGCGACATCTTCAACATCAACCAAGGAATGTATCAATGTAGATGAAGTTGATTATAGTGCCTTCTTGCTCTTTATCTCTCACAAAAAATCTTGACCAAGCTGTTATCATAGCTTGTGAAATCGGCACCTTGGATGTACTTCTTGATGCTCAAGAATTTAAGTTGCGCATAAAACCTAGCTCGTGTTGGTAGCAGCATGATAGAATTAGCTGCTATATCTTCTTGTGAACAAGCAATTGACAATGAAGTACTTAAGGGGAACAAATGACCCAAGTCCATGGGTGAATGGTGATTAGAAAAACCATGGACAGCTGTTAGTTTAGGAAAGCCAAATTCAGCTGGAACAAGCATGAAATCTAGTTGCATTGCACAAGATAATTCTGGAAAATTTTGGACAGCTTTACAACCTATAAAAGTGAAGTAAGTTTCAACTTGTAACAAACTAGAAATAGGGTATATAAGCAATGGAACATCATTAGCTAAGTGATAAGAAGGTGTAGAATAAGAGTTAAATGTGAAAACTCCCTTTGACAATTCATTATTCCTTTCATCAACCAATTCAACTAGATGAGTCATTGCTGGCTCTTTACACTTTTCATCAAAATCTACTTAAGAACGACAAGAATTGGGACTAGTAACATGCTCAAAATAAGGCAAAGATGATGAATGAATCATGGGTAAAGAATGAGAAGTAAAATCTGGAATTTTCCCTTTAAGGTGTGGACAGATTTGACCTTATCCGATTCCATGAAGTGACACCAAATTGACTTAATTCCTAGAAGACAAACTCCATCAAAACCAGTGGATTGTACAAGTGACTTTGGAATGGAACATTGCATGACTAACCCCACTTGACTTTGCTTGATCTGCATAAAAGAAGAAACACTAAACAAAGCAAAGATAAGTTTGTTAGGAAAATAATAAGCTCTCACATTCTCAGTTGAAATTAGCTCACTTGATTTTCCACTCATCTCATCAAGTTTTTCCATCTCTTTTTCTAGCTCACTTTCCTTAACAATTTCATCTTTCCACTTTTCAGTTGAATGACAACTTCCTCAATCTCGGCCCTTTCAACTGGCTTTTTCTTTTGTTTTTCTTGAAGAAGAGGTTGGTAAATATCCCACCATGACTCCTTCTTAGATGACTCAAATGCAGCCTTAGACTTTGAGGAACTTGATGCAATAGACTCCTTATCCCTTTTGAGTGGTCTTTCCTCTTTTGGTTCATCATATGTTGACCAATTGCGAGAACTTTTAGGCTTCACAGCTCGATTATAGCCATGAGACCTCTCAAATGAACAAGCTAATTTGGTGGATGATGAGCTCCTTTTAGATGCTCGACACATCTTCTTTTGGTTCTCCATATAGCCATCACAAGTGCGTTTTATTTCTTATAAGCACTTATTGCACGATCATGATCCATCTCCTCATTGAGGGTATGAAATTCATGGTTTGACAATTTAGCATAGCTAGATTGAGTGGAACCCCTCCTCTTAAGAGATTCGGTCTCAATTCTATCAAGTTACTTATGCATGATTCCGATTGACTTATTTAACTTCCTTTCAAAATCCCCCAATATGGATTCCAACATAAGTGTAGGATCAAAGTGGTGTGAACTTCCTTTGATGGACATCCTTGACCTGCAAAAATGGTTAGCAAAAACAAAGGAAAGTTTCCTCATAACACACCCTCACGTGTATGCACTCGCACTCATGTATCACTCAAGTATTTTAGAAACTCTAATAAGCTCACCAAGCAAGTCTCTTGGTCATTGTTCTCCTTACTTGAAAAAATCAGAAATTCCTCAAGTAGTTCAATAACTTATCCAACAATGCACAAGGAAGTGATGTAGATGAGATTTGGTACATTGATCACAACAAAGACTGATTTGAACGACTCAAAAGTGCTGAAACAAGGCTGGAAAGATGGTCCTAGTACGGCTGGAATTTCAAGATAAACACACAGATTTGATCAGCTTAAAATCCAAGCAAAAATTCAATGGAAACAATGACCAAACGAAAACCTAGTTGGACAAGGACTTGACCAACCTTTTGGGAAACTTTCTTGGCTAACTTGGGAGGTGTTTGACCTCTTTTTGGACTGTTACTTTACTAGAAATCAGGTGTTCAACCACTCCAGCGATTTTTGGAAGCTTTTAGGCAATTTAGGAAACCACTTTGAATTCAGTTCAAGACTACTTTGGTTTTGGGAGTTGCAATCGAATTTGGAAACTCAAACCCTAGCTGCCCTTGAAGAAAATCAAGAACAAATTTTTTTTTTGTTCTTCTCCCTTCTTTTTTTAGATTTTTTTGCTGATCACATAAGTGCAAACCTTCAAGAATGCAAGAATTCAAGATTGGTGATAAAAAAAATCAAGCTTCTTCAAGATTGTTCAAGAACTCATTCAAGAGTTTCAAGAACCCTTTTCTTTTTTTTTCTCCTCCAAGAACTTCAAGATTGAGGTTTGCAGCCCAAGATTCTTCAAGTTTTACCCCAAGAATTCAAGAAGGTTCAAGAATTTCAAGGTCAGTCATGGGTGAAGAGCACAACCAGAAATTTTGACTCTAGACACAAACAAAACAACAAAACAACAATACGAGAAAGATTGGCAACTAAAAAAAAAACTAAAAATTGTACGAGTGAATGGTGATTTCGGGATAAACAGTAGCAATGAACAGTAACAAATGAACAATAATGATGAACAGTATGAATTTTTTTTTTAGAATCATGAACAACACAAAGCAACACGAAGAAGAAGAATGATATGACCTAGAAATTGTCAACTAACTCTGATTACCAGATAATACGATTTCGACCCAACAAGAACCTGTCTTGAAAAACTGAATCGATAAGACAGTGGAAGGATTTATCTTGATCAGGTTATGGATAAATTGGATGGATTCTAGACAATCAAGTACCACTCGAGATTGAATAGAAGGGTAGAATGACACCATAATTTAACATGATCTTGAATTGATAAATCAATTGCAAAACTCAAGAATCCTTTCAAGTATTCAAGTTGGATCTCTTGGACAACAGATGTTGCTAACACAAAGTGTTTGCTGGAAATTTTCTTTAATAATTCCCCTCCAAAAAAACGTTGGACTTTAAGACTCTTTTATAGCCTTTACAAAGACTCAAAAGAAATCTAACTAAATTAGGAACTTCTTGACTAAACCTAACTCAATTCTAACTGGGAAACTAACTCGACTTAAGGCTTAACTATGGTCAACATGACCTAGCCTTTTAGTTAACCAAACTAATGATTCATTTAACTCTTAAGCTAACATGAATCGGACCAACTAACAATACTTGAACCAACCACAACAATTGGCTGGAAAATATCATAAACACATGATACTAAGGACTTAATAACCAAGTAAACACACTAATTCTCAAGAAAGGAATGGCTGGAATGTTGGACTTCAATTATTCAACCATCTTCATGACTTGAACATGAATCATGGACCCCATGTTCGTATCAGGAAATATCTTCAATGCTGTCGGATTTAATCGTGTCGCATATCTTGCTTAATTCATCAAACCTTAAGAGAATTCTCTTTCATAGTTTGAAAGTGTGACAGCCCCACCTTACCCTAAGGCGAACCAAAGGGTTCGGCGGACCGCCTGCCCAACTCTCGCCAGGACTACTAAGACAGTTATACACAATCCAAGACCTTCCGAAGGAAAATACCGCGCTTACACGATTCAAAATCGCAAAATGAAAACGAAAAAATGAAAAAAATCGAAACCGCAAATGAATAGTGACTGCCACAACACCATCCAGCCAAAATCCAATCGAATACAGATAACGTCATATAACTCAGGAGAAAACATTTCCAAACCAAATAAGATACATGAACATGGTTAAACAGTTTTATATACATACATTTCAAATTTACAAATCCAAAGGGAAATATTTGGATCAAGGTACATTTAGGGTTTTCCAACTTCCAAGGAGCTATGCAAAAAGGTATTTATACAAGCTCTATTCTTTCTTCAAAATGATCATTGGTCCAAAAGATGGTTCCCTGTAAGGAAAACAAGGATAACGGGACGGGGTGAGTTAGAAGTTCAATGAGGTACCAAAATTATAAACAGTAGAAATCATGAGAAAACACTTTTAAGGCACTTATTCACATCAAATATGAGAAATGAATGAACACCACAATGTAAAGGATACAGGTGGCTCTCAGGAGCCAAATTCCCGTTGCAATATTTGATCCAGCCTCGTTGACCCTCCGTCAACGTTCAAATAAAGAAACCAGTCTATTAGAACACCACTTTAACGCCAAAATTTCGTTCACCAAACATACCCCCTTACCGGGCCCAAACGCCAAACAGAAACAGGAATGGTAATACTCGAGTATATCAGAAATCCAGAGTCTTCAATACCTATAGATTCCCCAGGAACAGGCACCCATGGATTGTCAATTTCCTCGACCAAGCCCTTGCTGGCTCGATTCAATCAACTGCCCATGAGGTTGAGCTCAGATTTAACAGGAAGGTCGTTGGATGCACTTCCAAACGACGTTATAACAGGCGCATGTAACAGATTCAAGTATATACAGGAAACAAGTCACACAGGCCAGAGAGCGAGTGTGATAAAGTACACCCTCGTCTCGTACAAAATAAATAGTCGGGAAATACATTCAAATAGCAATTTGCAAGTACAGATAACCAGTTTAGCAATAATTCAGGGGAATGGTACACTCATCGGTTCAAGTACAGATACTTCAAAAGTTTTCACTTCAAACTGGCTTTAATCGCCAAGAAACCCTAAAATCATCAAAGTAAAACAATAGAAGGTTTCACATCCAAAATCGAGTAAACGGAATGCACAAGTGAGACTCGGCTACATGTCGTACGCCTTTCCATGTTAAGTATTAGTATAAAAGAATAAAATATGACTTTTGAGCAAAAAGATAACAGTTGGTCCTAGGGTTACAAATGTAAGGATCGGAGACAACCAAGTGAAAGAGATAAACAGTGTAAAGATCACAAACGTAACAACAAATAAAAGGAAAGAATAGCAAACCAATTAACTACCCAACTCCTCTTGAGCTTGTAGGTTAATTCAAACAAGCTACTTCAAGTTGATGAATTACAATCACTCTTGTGTACAAAGGAAGGTTCACCTCCTCCTTGCCCCGAACTCCACTCGGTCAAGCCAGGACGTTTTATTATCCCTCAGGACAACCCTCACAGAGCTACACTCATGAAGTATTCACTCACAAATGAAAAGCTTACAATGAACCTCACACCACTAAGACTACAAATCTTCTTTGAAGAGTATTTTCTCACTAAAATCACTCTAGATCTTTTGTATCTTCAGTGTGCCGAAGTTGTTTGAAGTATCTGACCAACCACTATTTATATAGGATCAAGAAAGTGCCTCATTAATGCTTCCAACGGATAGAAAGTAGCTGAAGAATCAACTAGCCGTTGGAGTGTCGGACGTCCGGTAGCCCTGTTTTATGCGTCCGACAGCAGGCAGTGTGTGACGCCCCGAAAAGAATAAGAGTGAGAACCCGGAAATTTTCTAATTTTCTAAGGTTTATTTTATTTAATCGCCCGCCTTTTCTACAGTTTCTTTATTAGAAAAATTTCCCAGATAAAGTTTATGAGCAAAGATAGTTTTAAAATGATTTTTCTAGTATCTGTTAGTTTTTGAGAAATTAAGAGCGTATTTTGAACGTGGGACCCGCAAGTGCGGTAAATGCATTATATTTTTGACAACTTGTTGGAATTTTGTATTAAGTGATATTATTTTACAAAGTGTTAAGATATTTGTATTGGAGAGACAAAAAGATAAATTTTGAACCAAAAGGTGACAAGTGTCACCATAAGATTAAGTCTTGGGTTTGACTACTATTCATAACTTTACCATTTAATTAAAATTGGCCAAAAATCTCTTCATTTTGCAAGCTTCTTGGCCGAATGTTCTTGCTCAAGAAAGAAAGAAAAGCTCTCAATTTCTTCCTTCTATTTCTTGCTCAATCTTCAAATCCAACCAATAAAACTCCAAATCATTCCATAAAATCTCTTTGCTAAGTGGTCTTGAGGTGTTTTGTGGAGTTGTTTGGAAAGCTAAGGTGATTTGTTGCTCTATCTCTTGTATGGCTAAGGTGAGTTGTGAAGAACCACTCTCCTCCCTTAATTGATGTTCAATTCATGATTGGTGGTGGTATAAGATGCACTTTTATGGATTATATCTTGATTTTGGTTGAATTGGTGAAGTTTTATAATTTTTGGAGATTTTTCTGTTTTCATATGGATATGATTATGGGGTCATGTATGATGATTGGAAATGATGTTTAATGACTCTAGGAGGTGGAAAAAGTGATTAATTACAATCAATTTCTGTTTTGGAAGAAAATTGAAAAACCTAGGGTTCATGAAGCTACATTCTGTCCGAATTTTTAGGTCCTAGATAGAGGCCGAATTGGCCTTAGCTTAAAACATAAAAGTTGTAGGGAATGACATTTTAGAGGTGCCTACAAAATTTCAGGTCAATCGGAGTAGTTTAGAATGAGATAAGTCGAAATTACTATTGCTTTTCTGGTTTTACCCGAATGTAAGAATTGCGCCTGTAATTGGTTGTTTTGGCTGGAATTGCTTCAGAATTGGTTGTTGAGGTCTTCTTATGAAATGTATCCCTATTTCTTAGCTTTCAGCTGGTTTTGGAATTTCTGGATTTGGACTTGGATAACCTGCTTTATGATGTTTCCGCTAGAATGCGTTATGTGAATCTATTTTTCCGGTTCTGGTGTAGTTTCTTGCATTTTTGACCTGGTTACACTCGAAACTGGGTTGAGTGACCTTCTGCAATATTTTAGCCCTGTATTTTAGCTTCGAAACGGTGTATCTTTCACCTTCATCCGACAATCGTAGCGCCTTTGGTACCATTACCGCAAAATGACGTCAAAACTGTTTTTCTGGTTTTGAGCTTAACTTTCATTTCCGGACTTTTCCCTAGCTTGACTTGTACTAGTACTACTTGGAGCTTGCTGAATGGCTATTGGATGAACTTGTTGTTGTGTGTGTACCTTTGGGTTGGAATGAGGAAATAATGAAGCCAGGATGGCTGGAAAAGTTAGCAAATTCAGGGGAAGTGCTGTCCGAACTTTGAAGGGATTTGTTTGCATTGAGTTTGTGATCTAAGACTTGGATTTGAGCAAGGCAATGATATTTGATGGATGATTTCTGAGCCATGGAGGTGAGTGACCCTAAACTATTGCCAAAGTACTTGTGAAATATTTTTTGCATTATGTACTTGACTGCATATCATGCGTGCTTGCATGTGAGTTCATGACATGTTTTGGCTTGAAATGAGTACTTGGGGAGTCTTGTGCTGAACACTAACGTCTCCTCCGTGTGTTTATGTTCATGTTCATCTGGAGCTCAAAAGGGGCTCCCTCTTAATGTTAATGTTAATGTTAAATGATCTATTTGAGCGTTGGGTGTTCAAGTGCAATGATTTCACCGGCTCATGAGAGCAATAAACGTACATTTGATCTCTGAATCATGACATCATCGAAATGATCGAAATGCATTATTGTGAAATATATTTGATTTCTGATTTTACTGGTTACTCGCTGAGCTTCTAGCTCACCCCAAAAATATTTTATTCCCCTCCACAGGGCTCGTGGCGAAGGAAGGCTTGTTGTGATTTTATTGTTGTGGAATTCCTCTTGTATAAGAATTGGGATCATGGATCAGAGTGGCGCAGTGGAAGCGTGGATGCTTCGCTTTTGATATGTAAATGTTGGAACATTTGATATAATATTTGAGTTTTATCTTGTAATCTGTTTGAGGACTGTAGTGAACGACTGAGTCCCGGCGAGAGCTGGGCAGGCGGCCCGCCGAACCCTCTGGTTCGCCTTAGGGGGAGGTGGGGCTGTCACACAGTGAGTTTCAGAGATTTTCTTCAATTCTTTTGGACATCCGGTGTAAGCTCTTTGTGCGTCCGACAGCAAACAAAGAGATTTGAGAAATCATCTTGTTTCTATCGGACGTCCTGTAGAGACATATTCAATGTGAGGCCCCAGTCCGTTCTACGTTGATATATTCATTAGCTGGGCGGTAACGTTTGGTTTTAGGAGTATTTCGAAAACCCTATGTAGGGATTAAGATTTAAAGCCCTACTATCCAATTATTCCATAATAAGTGCAAGTGAGCCTAGAAAGTAGGGTTTCACTCTTCGGTTTCAGCATTGGAGCAAAATTAGGGTTTTTGTGATTTTCGCCGGATGAAATTTTGGTACGGAAAAAGGATCAAATTTGGTGATTAAAAGTGACTTTTAAGTGAGAAATAATATGTAATTAGGAGCAATAAGATAAGATTAGTGAATAGGAAGTAAAAACCCTAGTACGTGTGTTTTAAGAAAAAACGGCGCGAACCGGCGGGTCCCGCGCATTACCGATTGAACGCACCAATTGACCACCACTTACTTGCCATGCAAGTTTACCACTAATAGAGCAAAATATCTTCCCCCCCTCTTAGCTTCTTATTGGCCGAAAATTAGTGGTTCAAAATGCAACAAGAGAGAGAAAATTGTGTGGTTGTTATTCAACCAAGTGTTAACCAAACTTGTGGCTAGAATTAATTCTTATTTTTTCCAACCTTCTTATAAGACAAATGAAGCTTAATCTTCCTCATTCTTTTCTCTCTCTTGGCCGAAATTCTCTCCAAAGGAAGAAAGAAAAATCTCTCTCAATTCCTTGTCCTAATCTTGCTCAATCTCATAAACTAACCGGTTAATCTTGAATTCCTTCCATAAAACCTCTTCATTTGGTATTAGTAAGTTGATTGGTGAAGTGTTTGTGGAAGCTAAGGTGACAAGCAACTCCCTCTCTCTTGTTTTACTAGGTGAGTAATGAATGAACTCTCTCCTTCACCTAATGAAGCTTAATTCATGCTTAGTGGTGTTAAGAGATGAAAAATTATGGTTTATATCTTGATTTGTGGATGATTTAGTGAAGTTTTATATTTATTGGGATTTTTCCTGTTTTAATATAAGCATGATTGTGTGGCTATATATGATGGTTGGAAATGGTATGTAATGATGCTAGATGGTGGAAAAAGTGGAAGATTGCAAGTGATTTCTGTTTTGAATGAAATCTGGAAAATTGGGGTTTCTTGGTTCTTCATTCTGTCCGAATATTTTGGTCCTAGATAGAGGCCGAATTGGCCTTGGCTTAAAACATGAAAGTTGTAGGAAATGACATTTTATAGGTGCCTGTAAAATTTCAGGTCAATCGGAGTAGCGTAGAGTGAGAAAAGTCGAAAATACCCTTGCTGTTCTGGTTTTGTCCGAATGTAAGAACTGCACTTGTAATTGGTGATTTTGGATAGTATTACTTCAGAATTGGTTGTTCTAGTCTTCTGCTGAAATGTAGCCCTGTTTCTAAGCTTTCGTATGCCTTTGAAATTTCTGAATTTGGACTTAAGTAGGCTGAGTTATGCTGTTTGCACCAGGTTGCGGTTTGTTCACCTGTTTTACGATTCTGGTTTAGTATCTTACAGTTTTGACCTAGTTACACTCGAAACTGGGTTAAGTGGCCTTCTTCAACGTTGTAGCCTTTTAAGTGCTGAATCTACCTGTAAAATTTCAGGTCAAACGGATTAATGTATTCCGAGTTATAGACAAAACCCTCAGACCTGTTTTAGACGTCCGTTTGTGTACGTTTTGCATTTCAGTTTCTGCCGTGCATTTTTCCGTTCTGATTCCATACGATCTGGGTGTCGACTCCTTCATAATAAATTTAGATCTTGGTCTCAGCTTCGAAACGGTATAAAGTACGTCGAAAACCGAGTTCCGTAGCTCCTGTTATGATCAAAACAATAACGCTCGTCAGAACTGCCTTGTATTTGGACAGTTCTGACGGGTACGTTGACACTCGATTTTCGTTCTGTTCTGAGTGGATTCAGGTCTTGGCCAAAACATCAAAGTTTTAACCTTATGTCTCAGCTTTCTAACGCCTTTGGAATTTCTTGATTTCGATTTCTGAGCCGTGAGTTACGGCCTTGCAAACAGGGCATGTTTGGTAACTTGCCATGAAACAGCTGGCACTATTTCGTGCCTTTTTGACCTATACCTATTGAGATCTGGGTTGAGATGTCTTCATGAGAATTGTATCCCTTCCTCTTAGCTTCGAAACGGTATCTCGCTCACCTTGATCCGACACTCCTAGCCTAACTTTCGACCAAAACGGTTTAAGATGGCCGATTTGGCCGTCCCGTTTGCCGTTCCGCGCGCGCGCGTGTGCCCCTTTTTGCCGTTTTCGCACTTGCGCGTGCCAATTTTGCCGTTTTGCTTGTTTTACGTGTGTGAGTAGCTGTTTGTGATATATTGTGACACAATCTTCGATTTCAGACGGTGGTGAACTAGGCGGAGCCGGTGGGGCCCACTACTAGCCAACCAAAAGTGATTTCCGCTTTTGTACTACTTTTGTATTTGGAGTAAGTATTCAGGCCGCTTTTGTATGTTAGTTGCTTATGTGTTTCGATATGTATGAAGAGGGTACTTAGACGAGGGTGTACTTTATCGCACTCGCTCTAAACCCTAATTTGCACACATATTTGTACATGGCTTATGTATATAAGCAATTTTGGAACTAAAACCCTTGAGCTGGTGGCTCAGGGTGACTTTTGAATAATTTTGTGAATTTTGTGAGTTTGAGGTTGAACTCAATACCTAGATGGACTATTCGAGCCGGTTAGGGCTTGGTCGAAGTCAGTCCAACTTGGTTTGAGGTCACCAAGTTTGTGAACCCGGTTCGCTGAGTATGTGAACCAATTTTGTGACCCGAGCTTGTGACTCAAGCTCAATTTTGTGATTTCGTTCGCCTGGGCAAGTTTGTGAGGTGACTGGCCAGTGAGGGTGATAAGGTGTTCGGTGGGTGTACAAGTGGAGTTCTACGGACCTTATGTATGGTCGACGGAGTGTCGACAGGAGGTCACGCATGGCAACGACTTGGCTTTGGAGCCACCTGTATCCTTATTATGTGATGTTACTTTTCTGCTTTTGCTTTACTCTTATTGAGTAACTGTGGTTATGTGACATTTACGCTTTTGCCCCTGTTTACTTACTAAGCATATAGCTTACCCCGTTCCTTTTGTTTTCCTTAGCAGGGGCCGACGCGGGGACTTATGGGCACTTACACTAGTATTGGTTTGTCATAGTTGGACAATTAGGATGTTTGTTTTTATTGTGGTGGTTTGTATAAGGACCCTCCTTAGGGTCTACCTTTTAGTTTTGGTTGTAATTATAAGGGTGTACTAGTTTGAGCAGGTACTTTTGGAGAATGTAATTATAACCTTTTTGGGATTTGTATATAGTATGTAAGGTACTCTTTTGGATTTTCTGGTTTTATCGCTTTAAGGTTTGAGTCCTGGCGCGAGCTAGGCAGGCGGCCCGCCGATACCCTTGGGTTCGCCCTTGGGAGAAGTGGGGTCGTCACAGTTGGTATCAGAGCTTAGGGTTCAGATCTCTGTAGTGTATCCTAGGCTTGAAGTTTAGGATGCCGGACTGTGGGATTTGATTTGATATGAAAGTTAAGTAATTGAGGGATAAAATATATAGCTGCTTCGCGTGGTCTCTGCGCGGAGTGAGCCTGGACTAAGTGGTGAATAAATATGAAGGACTAAGTGCTCGTTCGAGCATAAGCTGTGAATTGCAAATGTTATGGGCCTTTAATCTTTTCCGTGGTATTTGAGGATCATAAATAGGTACGTCGGGTAGGAATTTCGATTGTAGATAGTTTACTCTTGGGACTGGCCAGCTCGAGATGTGAATTATCTTATTTCGGATTCTCGTGCCCGAGTACTCTAAAGTTGAGGCAGCGTTAAGTACTTGAAATTTCATTTTGGAAACATGAACATGCTTTGTCTGACTAGAATTAGCACAAGAGGTCAATGGACGTCTAGTTTGGATAGAAAGTAACGTGATAGATCGGACGGGGTTATTTATTTGAGACTGGGACGATTTCACCTTTTCTTTTGACTCGCCCGTATATAGTTACTACATGATGTTAGTATGTGTGTGTGTGTACATGGTTATCTGTCCAATTTGATATGTATTTGTGTAATTGATTATCTGTCTCCTTAATATGGCGTGTTATGTGCGTATAAGTTTATTTGCGTATTTCATTTATTAAAGTACCCTTTGGAAGAAAAAAAAACATAGAGGGAAGACGTAGTCGCGGACATGGTTGTGGCCGTGGAGCCAAGCGGGGCCAAGAGTCAAGAAAAAGGGGAAACAACCACTGAACAAAACCAGGGACCGAGAGTGTCATTGGTATTTAGGAATTTATTATGACCCATTGTTTTGGCCAGCAGGCTACTATCGAAGGTCCAGCAACTCCGTGAGATGGCACATTGGGTCGAGATGTATAAGGAAATCGCAGTTCTTCGAGATGAAATAGAGGTCCAAAGGAGACTAGCCGCATACTGGGAAGGGCGATGGAAGCACGAGTATTCAGAAAAGATTGAGCTCTTGCACCAGAACTTGGAGCTAAAAAGGAAATACGAAGGGATTTCTGAGGAGGCCTTAACAATGGCACAAAACACTACTGCTATGGGGTTTCCAGAGGAAGCTCAAAGGACAGGAATTGCAAGGCCACAAGTAAATATCTTCCATGCAAAGAAAAGAGGTAAAAGGCCAGAACAGTGTAAGCGAGGTAGGCCAGTCGCTAAGAAGGGTCGTGGAGTAAGGGGTGTGAAAATTTTGGAGACACTTAAGGAGGATACTCCGGGAGGAAACCCAAGTGGAGAAGGACCACTGCATGATGTCTCACAAGAGGATCAGACCCCAATCGCTCTCTCATTTTGTGGCTACTGTAGAAAATCCAACCATATGGAGGTGGATTGCTGGAAAAAGGATGGAAGGTGTCTGCGTTGCGGGAGCACCGAGCATCGGATTGCTAATTGCCCTAGTTTATTGCGTGAAAAGAAAGGAACCCAGCAGCCAACCTAGACCGACCCTGGACCGTCAAATAGAGAAGGGACTGGAATGAAAAGCCTCGTTTCTTCTGAGGACGAAGAAGGTACAGGCCACTGGTTACTTTAGATTCGATAGGTTCCGTTCATAGAAAAATTTCGAGGACGAAATTGTTCTAAGTGGGGGAGATTGTGAGGCCCCAGTCCGTTCTACGTTGATATATTCATTAGCTGGGCGGTAACGTTTGGTTTTAAGAGTATTTCGAAAACCCTATGTAGGGATTAAGATTTAAAGCCCTACTATCCAATTATTCCATAATAAGTGCAAGTGAGCCTAGAAAGTAGGGTTTCACTCTTCGGTTTCAGCATTGGAGCAAAATTAGGGTTTTTGTGATTTTCGCCGGATGAAATTTTGGTACGGAAAAAGGATCAAATTTGGTGATTAAAAGTGACTTTTAAGTGAGAAATAATATGTAATTAGGAGCAATAAGATAAGATTAGTGAATAGGAAGTAAAAACCCTAGTATGTGTGTTTTAAGAAAAAACGGCGCGAACCGGCGGGTCCCGCGCATTACCGATTGAACGCACCAATTGACCACCACTTACTTGCCATGCAAGTTTACCACTAATAGAGCAAAATATCTTCCCCCCCTCTTAGCTTCTTATTGGCCGAAAATTAGTGGTTCAAAATGCAACAAGAGAGAGAAAATTGTGTGGTT
Organism: Coffea eugenioides; assembly: GCF_003713205.1. Lineage (NCBI taxonomy): Eukaryota > Viridiplantae > Streptophyta > Magnoliopsida > Gentianales > Rubiaceae > Coffea > Coffea eugenioides. Next base: position 17,481,858 of record NC_040045.1, on the reverse strand, counting down.
GTGATTCAACCAAGTGTTAACCAAACTTGTGGCTAGAATTAATTCTTATTTTTTTCCAACCTTCTTATAAGACAAATGAAGCTTAATCTTCCTCATTCTTTTCTCTCTCTTGGCCGAAATTCTCTCCAAAGGAAGAAAGAAAAATCTCTCTCAATTCCTTGTCCTAATCTTGCTCAATCTCATAAACTAACCGGTTAATCTTGAATTCCTTCCATAAAACCTCTTCATTTGGTATTAGTAAGTTGATTGGTGAAGTGTTTGTGGAAGCTAAGGTGACAAGCAACTCCCTCTCTCTTGTTTTACTAGGTGAGTAATGAATGAACTCTCTCCTTCACCTAATGAAGCTTAATTCATGCTTAGTGGTGTTAAGAGATGAAAAATTATGGTTTATATCTTGATTTGTGGATGATTTGGTGAAGTTTTATATTTATTGGGATTTTTCCTGTTTTAATATAAGCATGATTGTGTGGCTATATATGATGGTTGGAAATGGTATGTAATGATGCTAGATGGTGGAAAAAGTGGAAGATTGCAAGTGATTTCTGTTTTGAATGAAATCTGGAAAATTGGGGTTTCTTGGTTCTTCATTCTGTCCGAATATTTTGGTCCTAGATAGAGGCCGAATTGGCCTTGGATTAAAAAATGAAAGTTGTAGGAAATGACATTTTATAGGTGCCTGTAAAATTTCAGGTCAATCGGAGTAGCGTAGAGTGAGAAAAGTCGAAAATACCCTTGCTGTTCTGGTTTTGTCCGAATGTAAGAACTGCACTTGTAATTGGTGATTTTGGGATAGGATTACTTCAGAATTGGTTGTTCTAGTCTTCTGATGAAATGTAGACCTGTTTCTAAGCTTTCGTATGCCTTTGAAATTTCTGAATTTGGACTTAAGTAGGCTGAGTTATGCTGTTTGCACCAGGTTGCGGTTTGTTCACCTGTTTTACGATTCTGGTTTAGTATCTTACAGTTTTGACCTAGTTACACTCGAAACTGGGTTAAGTGGCCTTCTTCAACGTTGTAGCCTTTTAAGTGCTGAATCTACCTGTAAAATTGCAGGTCAAACGGATTAATGTATTCCGAGTTATAGACAAAACCCTCAGACCTGTTTTAGACGTCCGTTTGTGTACGTTTTGCATTTCAGTTTCTGCCGTGCATTTTTCCGTTCTAATTCCATACGATCTGGGTGTTGACTCCTTCATAATAAATTTAGATCTTGGTCTCAGCTTCGAAACGGTATAAAGTACGTCGAAAACCGAGTTCCATAGCTCCTGTTATGATCAAAACAATAACGCTCGTCAGAACTGCCTTGTATTTGGACAGTTCTGACGGGTACGTTGACACTCGATTTTCGTTCTGTTCTGAGTGGATTCAGGTCTTGGCCAAAACATCAAAGTTTTAGCCTTATGTCTCAGCTTTCGAACGCCTTTGGAATTTCTTGATTTTGATTTCTGAGCCGTGAGTTACGGCCTTGCAAACAGGGCATGTTTGGTAACTTGCCATGAAACAGCTGGCACTATTTCGTGCCTTTTTGACCTATACCTATTGAGATCTGGGTTGAGATGTCTTCATGAGAATTGTATCCCTTCCTCTTAGCTTCGAAACGGTATCTCGCTCACCTTGATCTGACACTCCTAGCCTAACTTTCGACCAAAACGGTTTAAGATGGCCGATTTGGCCGTCCCGTTTGCCGTTCCGCGCGCGCGCGTGTGCCCCTTTTTGCCGTTTTCGCACTTGCGCGTGCCAATTTTGCCATTTTGCTTGTTTTACGTGTGTGAGTAGCTGTTTGTGATATATTGTGACACAATCTTCGATTTCAGACGGTGGTGAACTAGGCGGAGCCGGTGGGGCCCACTACTAGCCAACCAACGAAGTGATTTCCGCTTTTGTACTACTTTTGTATTTGGAGTAAGTATTCAGGCCGCTTTTGTATGTTAGTTGCTTATGTGTTTCGATATGTATGAAGAGGGTACTTAGACGAGGGTGTACTTTATCGCACTCGCTCTAAACCCTAATTTGCACACATATTTGTACATGGCTTATGTATATGAGCAATTTTGGAACTAAAACCCTTGAGCTGGTGGCTCAGGGTGACTTTTGAATAATTTTGTGAATTTTGTGAGTTTGAGGTTGAACTCAATACCTAGATGGACTATTCGAGCCGGTTAGGGCTTGGTCGAAGTCAGTCCAACTTGGTTTGAGGTCACCAAGTTTGTGAACCCGGTTCGCTGAGTATGTGAACCAATTTTGTGACCCGAGCTTGTGACTCAAGCTCAATTTTGTGATTTCGTTCGCCTGGGCAAGTTTGTGAGGTGACTGGCCAGTAAGGGTGATAAGGTGTTCGGTGGGTGTACAAGTGGAGTTCTACGGACCTTATGTATGGTCGACGGAGTGTCGACAGGAGGTCACGCATGGCAACGACTTGGCTTTGGAGCCACATGTATCCTTATTATGTGATGTTACTTTTCTGCTTTTGCTTTACTCTTATTGAGTAACTGTGGTTACGTGACATTTACGCTTTTGCCCCTGTTTACTTACTAAGCATATAGCTTACCCCGTTCCTTTTGTTTTCCTTAGCAGGGGCCGACGCGGGGACTTATGGGCACTTACACTAGTATTGGTTTGTCATAGTT